>NW_026454118.1:0-13086 GCF_943734635.1 Anopheles cruzii
TTTAATTTTAATGCAAATTTCTATTTTATTCAAAGTATGTGCCATCGCTAGCTACACATTTCTCCTATCTCCCTGTGTTACCAATAACCACGGATATCGGTAGAGCCAGCTAGCCGCCACTTGCATGCCAGGCTGCAAACAAGCTGCGAACAAGTTGCAGACCCCCTTACGAGCCAAGCCAAGCCAACGAGCCAAGAGAGATGATCACCGATCGACTCACGAGTGAGAGAGATAGGATCATCGGTCGACACTCTCTGGGACACTCTTGGCATTACGAAAGAACCAGGAGTGATAAGCGAAACGCCGCGAACGGCGGACTAATTTTGAGTCGCTTCTTTCGTGATCGATAATAAAGGACTTCAAGATACGGAACGTTCGTGGTGTTTGACTATTACTAACACCCTGCTAAATCATGGATTCCCAAACGAAAGAATTCTTTATCTTTTAAAGTAAACTAATTAGTCATCCCATTTCGACTTCCTCGTAGAAAAACGAAGGGCTGCTAGGCCAATACGTGTCCCATCGATGAAAAAGAATTATATTCGGAAAGAGCCAAGTCAAAGAGAGCCATAGCAGCTCCAATCCAAGTGATTTGATAGTATCCTGATACAGTTTTGCTTTTTGGGTCATGGAAGCGCCCGGCCATGGGGCACCAGGCGCCTCCACTTGGAATACTAGAAACTATATTTTGGTCGTTTTTCGATCAATGCATGGTTCAAATTGATCATTTGTTGTCAATAGTGATCTGAATTAACGTTTTCATCAGGTTTTAGGAGCTTGTGAAACACCACACCTTTCAGTCCCATCAGAAAGTCCGTTTTTCGGCAGTTACAGGCATCTTTTTAGCAGATCACTTCTCAACGCATAGACCTGTAGATGCTCTAAAAATGAGTCATCTGGTTCACTCCAGCGACAGTTATTCAGAGGTGCTAATGTCATTCCATTCCATTAGTGTATTCTGGGTAAGAACACACAATTTTTGATGTAGCAGAAAAAAATACCAGGCTTGACCGCATCCTTCGAAAACTAGTACTTTGGGAGCTACCTCGTAAGCGAAAACCTGACACCGAGTTGATTCATTCGTTCGTTCCGTTTCCGGAAATGAAATTTAAATTAATTTACTTCCTTAAATTAATTTATTACTTACTAGCTGATCCCGGCGCGCGTTGCCACGCCTCATTTCATCCTCATTTCTCGATTATCCGACGTTTCAAAGGACTTCCTGGTGACGTATCCGATCAGCTTCCCTTTGTATTTCCCGTTACTTCTACTTTTCAGATGATCGGGCTTCCCGGTGACGTATTTTTTCAGTTTCCCTTTCCGCCGCCCGTTACTCTGTTCCGAATGATAGGGCTTCCCGGTGATGTACCCGATTGGCTTTCCTTCCCGCTTCCCGTTGGATACATGGCAAAACTCGCACCAGCTAAATTTGACTCAAATTGTTTGAACACTTTTCGAATTTTGCTGCAATTTACCCTAATTTTGTATGGGAGCCACCCTTTGTAAAGTGGCGAAGGGTTTCAAAAATTCACCAGAACATTTCCCCTTCCCAAAAACTCCCACCTGCAGAATTTGGTTCGATTTGTTCGAAAACAACCCGAATTATGCTGAATTTTATGTTACGTTTGTATGGGAGCCCCTCTCCCGGGAGGTGTGAAATGTATTTTTCTACTATATGATCCTAATTGCTCTAGAAGGCTGTAGCAGTCCGTTGCTATCTCTCTCTCTCTCTCTCTCTCTCTTTCTCTCTCTCTCTCTCTCTATCTATCTCTCTCTCTCTCTCTCTCTCTCTCTCTCTCTCTCTCTTCTTTATCTCTCTCTCTCTCTTCTCTCTCTCTCTCTTCTCTCTCTCTCTCTCTCTCTCTCTCTCTCTCTCTCTCTCTCCTCCCTCTCTCTCTCTCTCCCCCTCTCTCATCTCTCCCTCTCTACTCTCTCCCTCTCTCTCTCTCTCTCTCTCTCTCACCTTCTTTAAAAATTAAACGCAAACTAGCAGTTCCCCCCAACATCACACTACTTCAAGATGGATGGAATGAGGGGTGGTGATAGGTGGAAGAAGGAAGGAAAAGGCTTTTAAGTGAAACCAATCGATTTAGAGACCACCAAAACCTAAGAAACGATACCCATATTGCCCTAGGACGTATTTTAAGGATTGGGGTTGTATGGGGACCCCCCTTCCCCTCGTCCTGCAAGGACCAAATTTTGTCACATGGTTTCTCAGGTGACCAGCAACCATGTGCAAGTTTTGATGAAATTCGATTCATAACTTGTGGAGTAATTGATGTTTTTAACAGTTAGTTGTATGGGAGGGCAAAGAAAGAGGGGGGTGAGGGGTTTCTAACCTTGACTATTGCACTCCCCGGTCCCAAAAACCCCTGTATACCAAATTTCGAGTCAATCGGTCCAGTAGTTTCGGAGTCTATAAGGGACATACAGACACAACTTGAATTTTATATATATAGATTTTATGATTTAAAGATCGACGTCGATAAACGCACCAGCACCAGTACGGCAGTACCTCGGCTCGGCCACTTTCGAGCTAACCTTGGACCTTCCGATACAATTCGCCTTTTGATTAGATTGCACCAAACTGGCGGGCACTGCCCGACGTGTCTTGCGGACAGAATCCGGACCGGACGGAAGAAATGAACTACACGTCCCAAATTGGCTTCACGGTGCATCCCGGTCCGGCCGGACCCGGACCACTCGGCGTCCGTTACTGCGGACCAACAGCGACCACCAAACCGGACCCGGGGCAAACACTATCGTGGCGAAGAAGTCCGGAACTCATCTTGTGAACATCGTCATCATCGTCCTTTATTCTCGGAATCTATGAGGGCGTCCGGCGGAAACGCCACTGACCATCGGCCGGTTGTGTCAGGGCACCCGAAATGAATGGTATTAACATAATTGATTAAATTTAATCCGGCGTCGGCGTCCGAAATTGGGAACGTTTCGTTCGTGACGAAACGTCCACGCGGTAGGAGTTTGAACAACAACAACAACAACACCAACGAAACAGGAAGCAGATCTTTGGATCACCGCACGAAGCCCCATCGAAGCGATTGGGTGGAGAAGCGTTTTATGGTTTTCTCCGGCACCGGTTCCCCGCTCCCGGTAGTCTGACTGCAGCAGCTGGCCACAAAATCGAAAGCCCAGCAACAGCGTCGGCCGTGGTGGTCGGTGTGGTTGTGCTCGACAGGACCCCCAATTTACCCCAGGACCCAGGTCTCGCGAGGAGACCGGCTGGAATCGCGAGGCTGGTCGTATCGTATGCGTACATCCGTTCACTCCGCCTTGCGAAGGTCCTTGTTCTCGTGCGCCGCACACACAAACGCGCCCCGAGTGTGGGGCGCAGGCGATGAATTATTCATTTCCATCCATGAAAAGCTCGGTTTTTTCGGTTCTTTTTTCGGCCGTTGATCGGAACGACGGGAACCACCAAGCAAGACCGGAGCCGGAGCCAACGGGTGTGTCTCGTGAGACACAATTCCATCGCTCCGCGATGGATGGGATGGCAAACAATGCGAGCACAGCGGGCATCCAGATTGTGCCGCCGCCAAGACACAGGCATTAGTATCATTGTTTGGCCAACCGTGGGCGGCGCAAGGCGCCCGCGCCGGCTCCGGCCCCCCCGTGAAAGGTGGTCGCTTCGCCTAGCAATAAGTAACTTTTTAACAGCGAATATCATTAGCGAGAGATTAGGGAGGTTGGCGGTGCGCGGCGCGCGCGAGTTTTCCATCACCGGGTCCTAAGGCTGGGCCCGCGCTTTGTTTGCTGGGATTATGGGGAATTCGTTTAAAAATTACCAAACCCGCTTGCAGGCGGGCAGGGGGCGGGTGGTCGTGGCTGAGAGTGGCCCGGAAAGTGGGGAGCCCGTTGCGTCGCAGGCTGCGCAAGAGATGGCTTCACCCCACCGCGCGAAAGGATAACAACGAATTCAGCATCTCATTAGGCGGATTGGCAGTGGGACTGGATCTGCTCAAGGGATTACACACACACACACACACACACACACACAATTAGTCACACAGGGGGTGGCCCGCAATGGGGCAGGGTAGGGTATCTGCTCACTGAGCAACTCATCTGAGTTTAGGCGATCATTTACGCGCCGGTCCTTTGGAACGGGAAAAGTTATGCGCCATAAAAGTTGGTCAAATCTTTAACACCATCGCCACGGGGAGATCCGGCCGTTGTGATTGGGAAGCAAAACGTGAATCACACAGTGCCGTAAAACGAAACACGTTCACCGTGACCAGGAGGAGCGCATGTTCATACGCCCGCTACTTGTACTGAGGATGCGGAGCGTTTAGGACAATCGTTGAGCAATCTTTTACCTGGTGAAAACTCCGCCTCGAGCGGAATGGGGGAACGAATATGTTTCATCTTTTTAATGCCCCGCCTGACATTGAAAAGTAATTTATATCAATTCAGCATTACAAAATCCCCGTCAGAGCGGACTCGCTGAATGGCGGAAACAGTATTTGAAGTGATTTGTGACATTATTTGTGAACGAAAGGATATAGGAAAATGCTGGCCGAACATTAATGGAAAACCTGATTCAAATCTTAAAAAGTTTATTCGGTTGAAATGATGTTCATGGTCTACGTTAACGTACTCTGCCGTAATGCTGCTTGTTGAAGCACTTTTATTGATTTTGTTGCTACGCTTAATAATGTGCTGGGAATTAATGTACCTAATATTAATAAATTCCATCCCTAAAGTGAGAATCTGGAAGGGCTGCAAAATACGTTTCCACAGCTGTTATGACGTCATCATTTGTTGTAAAACGCTTGCCATGTATGATTTTTTTTTGTTTTGAAACAGATGGAAATCGCTAATTGCTTTATTGTAGTACCATTTTGCAAGTAATCCACAAACAAAGTTCCTTTCGCATCCCAAAAAAATGGTGCTAATACCTTTTTGACCGATTTCTGGACATGAGCTTGTTTTTGAAGCCGAAAAATCAGGTTCACACTACTCCTTAGTATCTTGTTTTGATTCAGGATTGTGGTAATAGACCGAAGTCTCCTCCATAGTGATGAATCGACGCACAAAATCCACTTTATCCTTTCGAAAAAGCTCTAAATGTTGCCGAGAAACTTGCATTTGAATGCATTTTTGTTCCATTTTTAGCGAATGAGGCAACCATTTTGCAAACAGCTTTCTGAAACCCAATACTTCAGTCAAAATTTAGGTTATACTGCTCAATGAGATAGTTAGGCCTTGTACTAAATCTTTTTAAGTGATTCGACGATTTTCCAATACGATATCCTGTATCTTTTCTGCGACTTCAGGTGTCTCTACTGTTTTTGGACGCCCTTGACGTGGATCGTCTTCAAGGCTTGAACGACCACGTCTTACTTCAGCATCATGTCTTTGTATTAATTGAAGGCGAAGAGTCCTTATACACTTTCAACATTCGTTCATAAATTTCCTATACCTTTAAACCTTCAAAAAAATTCAATCACTGCACGATACTTGATTTTTTCCGTTGTAAGAAATACTGTGACACGTCGATACTAAATGGCTTGAAAACAAAGAATGAAATGTCAGATTGAAATGAAACTTCACATACGTTCAAATGGAGAGTGTAGCAACATAACAAAAAAAATAATTAGGCTAGTAGGTGCATCCGCTGATATATTTTTTTTTAATTTTAGAAGAGCGGCCGTATTTTTCCTTCTGATATTGAACCGTAAAACTTATTGAACACCCATTATAAAAGCCATGGTTCGTTCTTCGCAACTTCATGGTTCTAACTAGAGCAACATCACGTAAAGTGCTCACGGTGAGAAAGAAACAGACTCGGTGGAGTGGAAAATAAGAGACAACATACAAATGACGATCTTTACTCTCATTTGTGCCGCTTTCCAGCCCATTTATAATTGCTCTCTGCACTGGCCAAACAACCTCCATCAAACAATGATGTGGTTCCCGGTGTGACAACGGTTAAGCCATCGGGCTGAAAAATGAAACTTTTCCCGTCAGTTCGACAGCGACATCGCTTTCGAACCCATAGACCACACCCGTCGGTCAATCAAATTTAAAGTTGTGGCAGCAAATCCACAACTTCCCCGTTGTCCAGGGGCCATTTCGCATCACGTAGCATCAACCTCTTGCTGTGCTTGTGAATTGCGTGGCATGAGCAGCTGCGGGGCAGTGAAAATGCCATCCGAACCACGGGCGGTTAACAAATTCACCGCAGGGAAGCGTGACGGCCGAACCCGGAGGAATCCAATTTCTTCCACGGTTTGCTGTTCAGTTCAGTCGTAAAGTCAGGAAAAAGAACTGCCAGTCCGGTTGTTGTTGCTTGGGCAGGCCGTCCGTCCGATGGGCTCTTCACACGGATGATCCTCGCAGTGTCGTCGGAGTGCGAATACGTAGCCCCCGATAACTCCGGGGCCACCATCACAGAATAAGTG
This sequence comes from Anopheles cruzii, assembly GCF_943734635.1. Classification (NCBI taxonomy): domain Eukaryota; kingdom Metazoa; phylum Arthropoda; class Insecta; order Diptera; family Culicidae; genus Anopheles; species Anopheles cruzii. Next base: position 6,423 of record NW_026454118.1, read on the forward strand.
TGCCATTTTTCTTACACTCCTTTGCGACCCGCTCCCTTATGGTCAGTTTCAGTCTCCCCCGCGAAGCAACGGATAACCCTCGGCTTTGGCTCGGTTATTGATGGTCGGTCACGTCCGGCGATGGGCAGTGAAAGCATAAAAATGGAATCTATTTATACGGTGGCAGCGCGTAGCAATGAGAGGGCCCTTATCCGTTCCTGTGCCTCATTGTGGTTTGTTCGGTCGCTTTATCCGCCCGTTCGCGCTGACTGCGTTGTGTCAAAAACATGGTGTGACATTGGACCTTCGATTTGCAAACGATACATTCGATTAAAGAGCAAGCATAAAATGATTTCGGTTAAAAATGGCACACGAAACGGCGACCACCAGCAACAGTCGGTAGCTGACGTCACGTGTCACCAGCGTACGAGTGTGCCTGTCCGCGTGTGTGTGTGTGTGTGGGTCCTGGCAATGGTAAATGGAGCAGAACCGAACGTTCGCTCACAACAGACACACACCAACGTTCCGTAACAATCCGATCAATCTCAATATGCTGATCGGCTTGGAATAAATTGACCGTGCACCAGATTAGAGCATTGAGAGCGCGCGCGGCAGCCTGTGATGGCATTCGGAGGAAATGAAACCAACATCCGACTGTTGAGCGCCCGACCCAACGGTATCAAATGCAAAGGCTCACACGACCAGAAGGCGCTACTTTACGCATTAAATCAGAGTTCTACGGGACGGCCATTGCTGCTGTGTGTGTGTGTGCGTGCAGCTCCGGACGATGAACGGAAGTTCGACATTCGACACGCTGCACGGTGGTGTTGGTGGCTTCAGTGCACGAAGTCACCACGGAGACAAATTGGCATACTCCATCACCGGCCGGTAAACGGTCCTGGTCAGGATCGATGCAAAACCGATGCCATCGCCCGCGCTGGAGGCGGCGTTGGGTGGGTCACAGTTTAGGGCCACTCATCAAACCCAATCGCACCCAATCCACGCAAAGATGGTGATCTCGCGCGTCGCAGCCATCGGCAGCCGGTCGCGGAGATTGATGAATAATAAATTCCCATTTTCGATGCTCGCACTGCTCGACCGACCTCGGTCGAGGGCCAGCGATGCGCACGGTCAGTCATAAATATGTGATATCGCTTGTCGACAGCACGCGTCCCGACAGCCCCGTGCGGCTCATTACGAGTGCAGTCCGGTGCCGAATTAGCGCCATCTGGACAGCGGGAGCGTGATGATTGGGTTCTAATCAACGGGCAATGATGCGCGTCGTTACATTATTCAAGTCTATCTCCTCCCCCCGTACCGGCCACTCGACCGATGTTTGCGCACGCGGTAATGAGTCTTTCGCTTTCCAATCTGGTGTCGCCCAGCACGGCGAGATTGGCGAACTCACGGTTTGAAATGCATGATTGATATCGTTACGCAGTCGATCGTGGCGTGCCGTAAACTGTAGGCAGGAAGATTCATGAGCCACATTCACTAGAGCATGAAACAGACTAATTAATGGATCAGCAGCACCTTAATCACACTGAAATGGAATACAATATTGAGGGTAGGTTAGATCAATGCCCTACATTCGATTTCGGCATTAACATTAGCAGCGATGGAGACGCATGGCGACTCACGCCCAATGGAGGCGCATGGTGGCTCACGCTAGCAGATGGACTTTCGTTTACTTCCGTTGAATAAGCAATGTCGGTTGAATGATGATTGGTTCCGGAAACACTGTGTAACGATCGCGCCAAAATCGAAATATAGTGCTCAATTCGGTTCATTATTGATTCAATTGTCGCGTTGATTTAATTTACGCTTTCCTGCAAACTGCTGCGGGCCCAAGGCGGTTTGCACTTCAGCAACGGGCTTTGTGTACCGTTGCATTGCTTTATTCAGCAAACCTCATTACGCATATATTATGCAAAATCTGAGTAATTTGTTGGATCGAATGGTGGTGTATAAAGCTGCTGATGCAAGCTGAATGTGATACAATCTCGCACGGAGTGTGTTCGGGCGTGATGCTTAAAATCGCTAACAAATAAACCAACCTACCGCAAATTACATGCTGTCAAATGCCTGATGCTGTCATTCAAGGAAACCAACTAACCCACTGAACCGTTTGAAGGTGGCCAAAGGCCACTCGACGAACCCTGTTAATTTGCAAACCGTTCCGAGTTGCAAGCCGGGTGCGGTTCAGCTGTAACCCAGCCCAGCTTCCGGTAGGAAATCACTAATTTTCCGGCCGGTTCTCCGACCGATGTTCTCCACCGGAGAACAGGGGGTTGTGAGGGCTTCGTTGCAACCCGCTCCGTCCAAACACAGGAGCGCTTGTACCGAAGTTCCGGCCAATGTCTCCAGAGTTTGCACATATGAATATTTTACACGGCAGACATTTCACACCAGCAACAGCGAAGGTGTCCAATGCACGGCACGGGTGAACTCCCGGCTGAGCTCGACACTTGGCCAGAGCCCTGGGAATGTTGTCGTCTTGTCGGGTGGTTGCGGGAGAAGAAAAAGCATCATCGGTTCTTGTTTCGGGGAACGGGCCGGTATTTTACCTGGTCCGGGTTTTGTGAATAATTGATGGGCGATTATTCTGGAGCTCCCTTTGGCCTTTGGGGCGCACAAAACGAAATCATGTTGGCCCCCTGGTAACTTCACTGAGCCATAAATATTTAAATGGGCCGATTTATTCCATTAAAAGCAACATATTTAATAATGCACCGGATACAGGTTGTATCTATTTTGCCCAAACTATACACTCAACTAACAATGGATTTCTTAACACAAAGAATTTTTAAAGTTTCAACAGCTCCCAACCAAGTGCTTTGATTGTATCAGTTGACCCAGTTTGGCTTTGTGTCCAATCTGGGCCATTCTGGTCGTTTTTTGATCAATCTGCGGATTGAATTGATCATTTGTTATCAGTAGCGAGGTGTGTTAACGGTTTCACCAGGCGCTAGGAGCTCTTCAAATGTAGTGATACGTAGTTTTGCGATACCTTTAGCTGATCCACGAGTTGTTGTCGCATTTGAGTGTCATTTTCGTCCAAAAGTTCTTGTAGTTCAACGTCCTCGAGCTTTTTTGGAGTCTTCTGACGCTCTTTGTTTTTGAAGTCAAAATCACTATGTTTAAATTTTTGAAACCACTCAAATCACTGTGATCTTCCAAGAGCATGATCACCGTAAGGTTCGGCAAACATTTGATGCGATTCTGTAGCAATTTTCTTCACTAGGTAACAGAAAACCAATGGCCGCCGTGAAACGTTCATATTCAAAGATAAGTACCTCGTCAAAGATATGTTGCAAATCATTTGTCTTGTGTCAAGATCTAGTGAAACGGCCCTACAGAACAATTTCGGCGCGAAGCTGCTACCCGAAGCAGCAAACGGACGACGGGATCGCGGCACCAGGAAAATGGTAATAAAATAACCATTTGACGAGTCCTACCCGAGAAGCTTCCAGATCGTTAGAACAACCGCCGACGATCCTGAAGATTCCAGACGACCGGGATCCTTAACGACGCCGATGTTAATTGCCACCCTGAAGGATGCACCTCAAGCGCCCGGTGTCCCAACGTAGATGCCCGACCCAGCAGTTACCTGGGATCGCAACACAGAAGGACGATCGAGACTTTGGTTCTTTAGGACACACCAGCAACCGAGGGGATTTCCCGATGCAGCGTCGAGAACAAGCACAGCGATCACGGGTAGTGGTGGCAACGGCGGAGTTCGACGGGTGACGGAAAGCGGAGAACGAGTAACCCGATCAAGGGGTAGCGACGGCACTGACGGCACGCGGAGAACAAATGTATATAAAGGAATAGATTTTAATAAACCTCTCTCACTCTGTTAACTCGACTCACGCGGCTCGACTCGATTCATTCGGTTAACTGGACTCACTCGGATCAGTCCGGGATGTAAAAGTGTCTACGTTTCATTAGTTATCGAGTCCGCCTGGAGCGACGTTGGCTCCAGGCGGAACAACAATGGTGACAGTATAGTTTAGAATGCCATTTCGGCCGAAGTACCTCTCAGGGCACGCTTCATTTGGTGACAGCGGTGGGATTAAGAATCCAGTATCGATAAGTAGTTATCCGGTGGATAACGAACTCGATACAGTGTGTGAGTGTGAAAACAGTGAACAGTGCCGATCCCACATATATGGACTATGTTCAAGAAATACGCATGAATTTCAAATACACCCATAAGATAGCCCGTGAAAATTTTATGAAATCCAAAGCATACCGGAAAGGAAAGTATGATAAATCGGCAAATGACTGGCACCCCATGTGGAGTGAACAAATACTATTGCGAGCAAACCCAATTGTGCCGCGATAATAATAATTGTGACATAACAGTAGTGCAAACAATAAACACGAACTTGTGCTCCACGAACTTGTGCCTAGTGCAGTGCAAACCAAGTGTAGGATGAGCGTCAACCGAAACCGAATCCCCAGAACCCGACAGAAGTGGGACAAAAAATTGCAAAGCCTTTGGAAAGGTCCTTACGCCGTCATTGACCTCCCAAGCGAACAGACAACAATAATTAGAAGAAGGAAGAAAATGGCGCAGAAGAGGAGGAAGAAGGGAGGAACAATAGTGAAGGTGACGGTGACAACAATGGTGGAACGACCGAGAGCCACAATATCGCAGCACCGGCCAACTGGCCTTAACATAAGATACGACACAGTGTGTGAATTAAATCGTGTGGCGTGATACTAAGTCGTGCCGCTATGAGGAGAGGAGGAAGGAGATCGTCGCGGGTACCGCCGCGCCAAGGGAGCAGAAGACCGGGAGTCAGGATAGCCAGGACTTATGGAATTACCCGGTGGGAAAATAACCCCAAAGTCCACATCTCGGTGAGATAAAACACTTACAATTTCGGAATTTTCCGGTGGGGAAAATCAACGATGTTAAAGGAAACAGCTCAAGCCGAGCAAGAGAGGTACGAAAGCAGCGAGCCAGCGAAGGTGTGGCAAATGATAATTTAAAAGAGACCGGCTATGTTAGCTTACAGCCAAATTAATTCCAATATTTATGAGAAAGTGAAAACCGACTTGTGAAAGGAAAACCATGGTAAAAGAATCTTAGACGCATTCAGGTTGGTTTTACTGGTGTGAAAAAATTAAAATTTTAAAATTTGAAATGAAATAGAAAGATAGAGGGAAAAAGATAGAGATAGAGAAAAGAAGGAGAGATTTAAAGACACTAGGTGAGAGGAACGTTGACGTAGTAAGGCGGTAGGGTAAAGGAGAAACTTAATCATGTACAATTCTGGAAGGATGAGAAAACAAGGTTACAGAAAGAGAAGAAAAGAAAATCGAAGTAAAGACAGGCCTAAACGGAAGATACGGCGCGTAGATACAGCCGAGAAAGCAACAGCAACACAACGTATTGGCGAGCATTAATCACGTTTCATTAATCATTAATCAGTAGCGACGTGGGCCTTAGAATCAAACGAAGAAGATGGGAGCGAGCTGTAGACGATACATTGCTAAACAAACTTCTCTTTAACACACTTTGACATACGTTGGATTTCTTGATTGGGATTTTGTTTTGAAAACTACGATTAATTTCAGTAAAATTGAGTCCATTTGAACAACACCTAGTACAGTGGAAGACCTACCAACAGACAACAGATTTAGACAGTCATATAAACAGAAGAAGTACAGGTTTCTAAGCATAATGCTGTTCAGGGGTTATTCAGAATAATACTGACCACGACGTTTACGAACGAACACACAGTGGAACACCTACAAACTGTTACAGAAACGCTTGAACTTATTAACTTACAAACAGGGCTCCCAAAACAGAAGAAATACAGGTTCCAATGCATAATGCTGTTGTCTACACAGGGGTTATCAGAACAATACTGACCACGACGTTTACGAACGAACACACAGTGGAACACCTACATACTGTAACAGACTTAGACGGTGTTGCACGGATCCGCGTTCTACCTAGAAGGAGATCCTTTTGAGTGTACTTCAGCTGCCGAACATGAAATAGAAACCACGACAAACGTACCAATTTATAAAAGGCCGTACAGGTTTCCCGAGAGTATTCCTCCACACAGTTCACTCCGCATGAGCTCACGTTTGGACGGAAAGCCAGAATCCCATCGACGGTGTACCAGAACACGAGCCCATCTCTCATCATCCTCGAGCCCATCATCTAGCCCCGTTGCGTTGCGAATCCGACCCGCCACGCCACAGCACCTACCAGCTTGATGCTATTTCCGTCAAGCCGGGCCTCAAGCTTCACTAAGGGAGAGGGGGATGAAACGGCCCTACAGAACAATTTCGGCGCGAAGCTGCTACCCGAAGCAGCAAACGGACGACGGGATCGCGGCACCAGGAAAATGGTAATAAAATAACCATTTGACGAGTCCTACCCGAGGAGTTTCCAGATCGTTAGAACAACGGCCGACGACACGCCGATCATAAAAACAACCGCCGACGATCCTGAAGATTCCAGACGACCGGGATCCTTAACGACGCCGATGTTAATTGCCACCCTGAAGGATGCACCTCAAGCGCCCGGTGTCCCAACGTAGATGCCCGACCCAGCAGTTACCTGGGATCGCCACACAGAAGGACGATCGACACTTTGGTCCTTTAGGACACAACAGCAACCGAGGGGATTTCCCGATGCAGCGTCGAGAACAAGCACAGC
>NW_026454119.1:0-13066 GCF_943734635.1 Anopheles cruzii
AGAGCCCCCATTTTTTGTTGCTGAATGTAATCGATTGACTCGAGCGAAGGCTTGTCACACGTTGGCCAATGCTCCCGCCCTAAAGTACCAACGTGTCCATTTCCGGTTGGGTGGTGCGCTTTATTTTATTGTATGTTCTCCCACTCTTTTCTATATGCGTTTTTGCCGGTTACTGTTGGCCATCGCTACATCTGCCAACATTTAAAAGGGGGCTCAGAGCACCTTTCCATGCAGCGACCCACTGGCACACCCACGCAATCGGCGTTTCCGTTCCGTTGTTTCGTGTGTGTGCTTTTCTTTATTTGTGTGCGTGACACATACACACCGACCGTCCCGAGAATGTGACCGTTTATTTGGATTTTATTAGCATTACAATAAATAGAACGTAACAAGCACAGGGCGTTGCTAGGCTACCGATTAGCTGTGAGGGCACCCCATCGGTTACGGGGGTTGATCGTAAGACCTTCAACGTATGCGTCATTGTGTGGGAATGTCAGAACAATCGACTCTTTGGAAGGTTGCGTACTGCAAATCAACTACGCCTCAAGCCCAGATGAAATCCCCGAATGTTACGATCAAATAAAAATCCAATAAATTAAATCTAATAAGTCTCTCCGTCTGTGAGGATGTGATGCTGCTCCAAGCGTTTGTTTTCGCTTCAGTTACTCCCCGTGGTTGTGTAGAACAGTTAAACGACATTTGTTTTGCTAGGCTCCTAGGCATGTAGATCAAAGACCCTGCTATCGTGAACCAGGTCCTAGTCTGCCTAGCCGGATCTGGGCGCCCTTCTACCCGACAAACGTTGACAGGCAATTCCACGACTTTTTTAAAAACTCCAACCATGAGGGTCGCGGTCGCTGTCAGGCCGCCAGGTGAAGACCTCCAAAGCCGCGAGAACGGCGCAGATGGATTCGTGCACTTTTACGCGACAATTTATGTATCTGTCACACCTTCCACACGTAACGCAGTCGCTTTGCAACGTCCCGGTGCTGTTCTTGATGGTAATTATTTTACAATGAAAATGTTCTGACGCTCCGAGATATTGTTATTGTAATTTACACCGTCCTACGACCCTACGCTTGGGCTGAGTTTTGGATGCGTTCTGTTTGCATTACCAAAAGCAACCTTCCCCTACGGGCCAATTACTTGGGTCTAATCTTCCACACCGATGACCCCGCTGAACAGCTCTATCAACAATTAGCCAGCCAATCAATCTGAGGACTGATGGCGACCTATTTACCATCGGTACATCGGACTGAACCGGGTGGCACTTGAAGTCGGCCTCGGATGCTGATCATGCAAAATAGACTCGACGGAACACCGGCTGCTCCACCGAGATTGAGAGTGATTGCAGTAGCAGGTGTGCAGTTACGCAACGTACCGTGTGCCGAGTGAACAACGTTTGATTTCCATCGGATTCAACGAATTGTCCGTCGGACTGCGAAGGGCGTAGATGGCGATCGAGTCACCTGACAGTGCGCATTGTTCGGTTGAATTCCTCAAGCCGAGCTGCCCGAACGGTGCTTTGCAGCGAGAATGTGCCTTCTCATGATGCACTTTTGCAACTGCCGGCTGCCGTTGAGACGATGACAGAAAGGCTGATGGAGCCAGTTGCTCGACCACCTTGACGCTCCAGATACGGCGAACGGTGCATCATGCCGGTCGCATAGTGGAGTGGTTGCCTTTTAACGGATTCCCCCGGGCAATGCGAGGGAGTTGTAGACACATAAAGTGCCGGAGAGGATGGAATTGCTTTAATTAAGATAGCGAAAGCGAAAGAATGTAATGAGTCAAGCGCTTTTTTCTTTGCGCCGCTGAGTTCAGAGACTCAAACCGGAAGCAACCGACGATTGGCAAGCCATACAGCTTCGTTCCGCGTCGAGGAGAGCGCAAAACCATCCCAACTCTCCTACACCCTGGAAGTGACCTCTGGTGGATGGTTCTGAGCATCGGCCATTAAACGCCCACCAGATGATTTGCGAGATTTTTCGGGTTCGAACATTGGCCGGAGATATGAAAAATACATAATTCATATTCCATTATGCAGCGCTAATGTTGCGATCATCATTCAAATGTTTCCTGCCAAAGACGGGCTTCGATCGTATCGAATGCCTATTTTTCGCCCTCTTTCGCGCTTTCCGCGATTGATGGCCAGTAACGAGTTCAAGCGATTCGTTTCGGTACCAGCGGCGTCGGCCTCGGCCAGTTGTTCAGGGCTCTAGGGTGTTTAAATTCCGTGTCTCAATTTGAAACATCCGCAGCCCAGCGCTGCTGGTTCTTGATGTGGCGTACCTTATGGGCACCGGCATTACATCACTTTCGTTCGAAACATACTAGGCACACCAGCATCACCAGCATCATCATCATTCCTCTGACTGGCTGCGGCGTTCGATTTCTGAGGCCTTGAGGCTCAATCAATCGATCCACCATGCTACACCGACCGAAAAAACTGAACCATCCGAATCGAAACAAAATCAAATTTGTAACGAAACCGAACCACGGTCCGTGATGGGACGTAGGAAGTATTGGCTGTCCTGGGGCTGATGGTTGTGCGGTGAATACGATGCGTAGAAACTAATTTATATTTTCGATTTATTTTAACGTCCGAGTGGAATTGGGCACTTGCTCTTCTTCGCCGGCCGACCGTCTGGTTGGTCCGTGATCGCAGATTATTGGCCTCTCTAAGTCTAGCACCCATCGGCCTGGGGCAAAGGCTGACCACGTAATGGCGATAATTTAACACAGTAACAGCAGCAGCCCCAAGAGAACATATGTTGCCGATAATTGCCAAACAATCATCTCGGCGAAGGCCAAAACAGCCCGGAGAATGGTGTCCTAGATGGGGCTTGAAAAATGAAACAAGCGAGGATTCATAGTGTGTGTGTGTGCCAACGTTTTCACAATTTATCGTATCGAACCCCGGCGACCTTCTTCTGAACGAAAACCTTCTTCAACGAGCAAAATTTAGAATCAAGAATTGTTGTTTGGGTTGCGTCCTCTTCTTTGTAGCTACGAGAGGTTTTCTTTCATTTCACCATTCCAACGGACCGTGGTTCGTGCTTGAAACAATAATATCCATAACGTGGCGCTTCCTCGTTTGTTGCCCGACCGAGAGAAAGGAGCTCATGGGAGCAATACACCGGAACTGCTCGACAATTCGAAACGCCCTAACGCATTGGAATCCGCAGTTCCGGAAGTCCACAGTGAAAACAGAACGAGTGACTAGTCCGGAACCAAAACCTTAACTTTGGTTGACACCCCCGAGCGCCATTATTAAGCGAATGCCAAAAATCGTATGTAAATGACAACTAAACGTTACAAGCAGACCGAACTTACATTTATTTGCGACCTATTTGAGCGTCGTGCGTCCATCAGTGAAAAGAGTGGACCAATGCCGTTTTCCGGGGTATTGATTTGGGGAAAACCCCATCTTTGCAGGCGGACGGGTTGGCCAAAGAAAAGGAAAACGATTTTATATGAATATTTATGTTGGTGAATACATTGGCCCCTTTTGAAGTATTTGTAATGGTGGTGGTCGCAGAACTATAGGCGAAGAGCCGCAGCTCCAGACGGTTCCGGAAGCTTAGGAAACCATAGAACGGCAACGGCAGTCTTCAGGTCGGAAACACTATCTCCACATGGGCCACACTTCCGTATAGGAAAGGGCCGTCGTTGACGTCATGACAGCTGTGGGCCACCAGTGGGTAAGACCTGGCCTGGCCTTATTTTTCATAAGAACCTTCCGCTGCCAGACAGTCTTACTTTCTGTTTGTGAGGCCGATAGACGTTCTAGGGTACGTTGTTTTTTTTCGCCACACTTCGATCATCGTCCAGAGGGATCCTGTGAGTTATTGATTTTAAAGGGCTTCTTTTCCGGACTTCATGAGCCCAAGAGAAAGATCCAATCGAACCGATGAAGGAGCCCAATAAACAATGCAAACACTCACGAGCAGAGGCGCAGGTGTAATAAATTATACCTACGTGAGTCCACACACCCAGGCAGTTCTTCATCGAAAATTTGTAAGCCTTCATTGGTCCGGAGTTTTATTTTCTCCGCGACTCCAGCGTCCCAGATTCTCTTCTTCGGCCCGGAGAGCTGTCAATTTCTGGGAGCCCTTCGGAAGATCATAAATTTCCCTAACGTGGGCCGTGATTGGATTCACTCCTGGGAAATTCGGGTCATGTGCATGTGTGTATCGTTTCAGGCGAGTAAAGTGTTTGGCCTTTCCCGACGACCCCACGAAGATTTCGGGGCATCATTCCGCGTTCCGTGGGCATCTTTTGTGGAACTTTATTCTGGATCCTTTTTCTTCCTTCTCATTTTCTCCACATTACTCGTTTCCTGAAAGTCAAACACGCAGAAAGAAGAAAAAAACCTAAGAAGAAAGTATTTTTGATGGAAATTCGGTCCAGCACTCAGCCAGCCAGGGAAAGCCCAGTCGGCGCTACGAGGCATTTTTACAGAATTATAAATGAGGTTTCCCTTTTTCTGTTGGATGCTTTTCATTGTGTTATGAGCATCCTTAGCGAGTTGTGTCCCGCGTGTCGGACCAATTCACCCGAAGCCCAATGAAAACAACGTCGTCACCCAAGGCTATGTTCTTTCGCTCGAAATGGCGACCTAGTGGTTCGGCAACGAAATGGAACACCCAAACGCTGGTAGAATAATTAGATGAAGAGTTACTCCGGTGTTTGTGTGTTTCCAGCTCCTTTCTGAAGGATCCTTTTCGCAAAACGTGCTTTAAATGCGCGTCTTTTTCCTAACCATAATCCTCTTACTGTTGCATAAAAAGCATCGATTGATGCATTCAACAAAAATCGCATTTCTCTTCACAACGCTCAATATCCTTTGTACGGGTTATGGGAAAATAAGGTAATCTGGTTCACCGCCCAATCCACCCTCCTAATCCATCTATCATTTACGATCGTCGATGTCACCGAAAGCGCTTACCCCTCGAGCTAAAATGAGCCCTAAAAGGACCATGCTTTGAAAGGGACAGTGGAGCCCTATTATCCGATACGTGTCCTTCTGGAGGGTTCCGTATCAGACGATGTATATGCTTTCTTATCGGCAAAATGCATTTTGTTGTAAAAAAACGTTTTCCGATCTTTCCGATTACTTCCCGGGTGCTCTGCCATTGAAGAACGGCCCGTCGAAACTGTCGGAGGTCCTACGTAGCGGCTTATCCGTCCTAGAGACGGTTGGGAAAGCCTTACCGGTTTTGCGGCAAGGCTGAAAAGAACCCTAAAGATAAGGAACCTAAGACGAGACCCGACCAAACAGAGAGAATCGAACGGATAAGTCCTACCTTGATTTTACCTGACTACGCCTCTTTCCGGCTTTCGAACTCTTCGTGCCCAAGGGGAACCAAACCAAAGACGCCGCGCGCATTGAAAACATAAATATTAGATAAGCGGCGTGTAAATATGAGGCATTTAATTGAATTTCCTGTGCGCGTGTGAATATGTGTGGCAATACTGTCTTGTGCAGGTGGAGAGGACCGGATATCCGGGGCTGTACAATCCGCGACTGGCATGCTCAGAACTCCAACCAGCAACATGGCGCAAAGATTAGCTGGGTACGGGTTTTAAGTAAATAGCAGCGTGGCCGTTTGCACTAAAAGACGTTTGAAGTTATACGAAACAGGATCGCACTGGTCGCCCTGGACCTGGATCATGCTTACGCGACCCATTATCCTTTCTGCTTCAAGAAAGAAATTTAAAATAACAGTAATAATAATAACACGACCATCTCTTAGCCACGGATGGCCAGGCGTTACATTTTAATTACACCCACGCTCTACTTGGCCGGATGTGTACGTGCGCCGCACCAGCGGAAGTAACCCATCTGCCGGCGGAACGCTATGTTGACATAAATCACCGACGCGGGTCGGTCGACGACTGAGCAGCATGGCGTAGAAAGGGGCATTGGGGGTAGAACTGGGACAAATTTGTCACGACAAGATAGCAACAAATGTTTGACCAGCTTTGGAGCAACTGCGATGAGAAGGTGCCTTTAGTTAGGAATTTCGTTGCGCAAACCTAAGGGAGATCCAGGCATAAGAAAATAATGGTGGCTTCTATTTGGTTTGACGTATCTGTTTTTATTTACTTACATAAAGTAAAACATTTGTGTTCTAATGTAATGTAATCTGATATTTGAAAGAACATAAATGCACGAAATAAAGTTATGTAGGAGCCTAAAGTTTGCAATTGAAGTTCCTGTACTTATAACTGGATCTTCCTAAGACAAGGCCACTTCGCTAAGCTGAATGAACCGGCTTAAACCGGATAGGAAAAAGTATATTTAACTGTTACGTTTGAGTTTAATGATTTATTTTACATTGCGAAGTGAAGTTCTTTAAAAACTCTATGAAGATGATCCTTGTGTTACACCATTTTTGTTTAAAGACTTAATTCCTGTCTTTCCAAATTTTAAACATCAGTCTGCTGCAGCTCACCTGACCAACTTCCGGCTGTTTATCGTCGTTGAAATATTTTTTATGCCACTCCGTTCGAGGTTTTTTTCTCACGCGATCAAAAGCCTTGTGCACGGATCTCCTACTTCCGTCGATGGCGCATATTTCACAGGACGTTATTAGCTGGCATCGTTGGCTCGCCTGGCACGGCTTTCTTCTTATTATTAAAAACTATAACTCATTAACCGTCCTGGTCATGGTCCGTTTCCTGGCCTAGTGTAACAGGAGATTTTTTCGTAGCTCGGTCAACCTGCTTCGTATGCTGCATCATCTCATAAAGCCCGTGCCGCAGCGCTGCATGAACACAAACACTCTTCGCCGGCCTGCGTTATCTTGACCTCCCTTATGCTCCTGTCAGAGGGTCCGAGAATACCTTCGCACGCATAAGGTGTCTTCTCCGGTAAGGTAAGAAAAAAAAATCTAACAGAAGAAAGCAGCAGCAGAACGGACTTTATGGAACCTGATCGTTTTTGTTCCCATCCGTTTGATGGGCCGTTTAGCTGCCCTTCCACGGCTGGAGTTTCCACGACGGGCCGACGTTTAATCGAATTTCTCGTAAGATGTTTTGTTCGGCTTCTTTCCACGTCATATGGTATGCTTGCGCTTGCCAGCAGCAGCAGCACCTAAAATGGCCGTAGACCTGTCAGCCTGCCGGACAGCAAGGTGTCGAGTTTATGAATATGAGAAAAATCGGTCCATTCCGGACGATTTGATGGAATTGAGCTTTTTTCCTTTCACGTCCCTCGACAGTTGGCTGTCATGGAAGGAAGTTTTTTTTTTTAGGTTAAACAGTTTAACAACGGCGCCGATCAACGAAGCGCCACATGTACGAAATCAAACCTTCTGCTTTGGCTGCAAATCTTGAAATCGGACCCGTCCTTTTTGCTGATTCTTCAAGCTGCCGGGGCATCGTATCTGCCAAATGTTATTACCGGACCCATCGAGGCATCGACGAACTCACTTGGCTGGCCGGACAGCAACAGATCCAGAACATAATCATGCCACGCGATCTCCCGATATGCGCAAACACGAGACTAACTAGTCGGAATTCGTCGGTTGGTCCTCCTAATTAGAATGCATGTTCGCTGCGAGATGTTCACTTTTATGATTATACTGTACATTTTTATGATGATCTTTCTTTGTGGTTTGTTTTTATCCGCTCGCCGGTCCGTCGTTGGCTATCGTCCAACGGCCAGTACCTTGGTGTATTCTAAAGTTGAATCAAAAAAATTAACCTGTGAAAAAAGAAACTATCTCCCACTTGTCGGACAGCAGCACCAATCCTTCTCGCCGGCCAATGTGCTAATGGTAGAATAAAACCTCCTTTTAACGATCTTCATACTCTGGGGACAACATCCTATATGGGAGTCACATACCTTATGCTGGGGATAACATTTTGTTGTCTCTGTTTTGAAACCATGTTCAAATTCACCTTCATAATAAAAACATATTCCGCTCCGTGAGCAGCGGAGTCCGGGTCAGAACTGCAAAGACAAACAAGACCATAAAACAGCATCAAACTCACATCCTCGCACGAATAGTAAAAACATACGAATAAGAATACCAAATATTCTGCTGAAACGATATAGTAAAGTTCATGATGTGGCCATGGGCTTCGAGTTCTTTTCACCGAAGACAGAACCACAAGAGCGCAGGCCTTCGTAAAATAACCACACAAACATGTCGAAAGGATGCTTTAATTGAATTAATTAACGTTAAAATGTCATCTTTACGCTCCTAACTATGCCTCAGGTGCGGTCAAAAGGTCGGTCCTCTTCTTCTGTCATGGGACCATTTTGCTGGTTTGCTCTTTTTGGACTTGATCATCGGCGCATCGGAACAATGTGGCGAGTGGCAACCGCTTTCTATTTGTTTTTAGCCCCAAACTATTGAGATCGCCAAGCTCGTCCAACGTCCTCCAATCTCCAGGTCCAACGTTCTAATAGAAAACGTTTCCCAATGTCACCTTCATCTGACAACTCGACCTGTCGGCTCTCTGAAGTCGGCGTCGTCTCCGCCGGTACTTGTTGTTTCTCGGAAGACGATCGATTAGACCGGAGGCTCCTGGAACTCCATGCATGTCGAATACCAATGAATTCTATGCCGATCATGGGGGCCTCAATTTTGGAGTTCGGTCCTCGACCGCAGACAGGGGCGCGCGATGGTCGTAGAATTTTAAAAAGCGGATGCTCTCACGGGCTCCCGGGCAACATCGGCCCCCGATGGCAGCATATGTGTGAACGGCCCACTGGCCGGAGAACGGAAGGCGCTACGAGGGATGTGCAGCATTTCTAATGCAAGGTGCGCCAACTGCAATGCTTGGTCGTTTTTGTCGTTTTTTTCGTGCTGTCGTTGGAAGCTGATGGCTCACTCTTTAGGTAGTCGGTTTTTCACAACGTGACCGGACTAGCATTAATGTTTCATGTGATGGTACTGGATGGCTTTATTTTCGTTCTCGGGTTCGATGTTGATTGCGATCTTGGAGGGTTCTAAATACCAGTATCGAAGTTGTGCTCATGAAATGATCCCTCCGAGGCGATATCTTTTACAAGTGTTTGTATTTAAGCCGAATTTAGATTGCACGGCTAACGAACACTTCATCGAGTTTCTTAGTTTCTGGTCTGAAGCTGAAATGCCACGAATTAAGCTGTGTTCCATAACATTATTTTTATTAGGTTAACCCTTATGTATGTTCCAAATGACTATATGTAACACATGGGCCAATAAGTCCGAACGATGTCGCATAAATGACGCTTCTTCGACGAGATCAAATATTTATTACTTTAGCGGAATAATCTTAAAACTGGATAAAAAGCAAACCTTTTGTATTTTCAATCAAACAATTTTCTAATTGGTTGATAAGCAGTTGGCATTCAATGGTGTTTGAACTTTCGATTAACGTATTTAAAAATCTTTCAGAAATTCAAGTTCCGATCTTGGCCTCGTGTTCCTTCTTAGTAAAAACGACTTCCTTTTATGAATGGAGTTGTATAAGAAATCTCCGTTTAATTCCATTAACCCGTGGAAATTTCAATTTAATTGATACGCAAACACTGAATCGGTCCATCGGCATCGATTATCTTTGAACCGTGTTAAGAGCGCCCGCATATTCGTCGCATTTGCATTTTGGCGGCCTTTCTCAAAGCTGTCGGCATCGTTTCCACTCTCTCCATCCAGTTCCGGAGCAAGCCAAACAAATTAAAGAACTCATCCGCATTCCTCTGCGCCAGCCCTACTCCATGCCGGTAGCATAAAAGACATTATCACTCAAGTGACGAAAATTGTTTGGCCACCGCCACTACGAAGTGGAGCGGATAAATCACCGTTTGATGAAAAATCCTCCCGAAACCGGATTTGATGGGGTTTGATTTATCGAACGGCACTGGCATTTATTTTAGTGGATCATTTCCGATAAAAACCGAGCCACCTGGTCGAACTGACGAAGCGGTCACTGTCAATTGCAACCGGCTGTTGGCCAGCTCTGGGTGCGAAGCAATAAAAATGGCAAAACTGTGCATACTGCGGGGACACTCGAGCAACTTCTGGAACAGTGGACACAGCTGGCTATCTGGCTGCGGTAAATTACAGTATCGATAATGACACCGCGGCCATTGGACATGCCAGCCAGCTAGCACCCTGTTACTGTGGCCATTCGCCCGGTATGCAGCGCGGGAAAGTTGCCTACAGCTTTGCAGTTTTTCACCGGTCGGTTGGTGCAGTGCGATTTGTGCACCTTTCACCGCAGCGCTGCACTTACCGGCGAGCTCCGCATTTTCTATTTTCCAGCGATGCACCGCTGCACCGTAACTGACGCTGTCGGGTGCTACGCCGTGTGACGAATTGGAAATTATGATGCAAATTTTCTTTGCTCTCCTTCCGAGGCTTTCGTCCGCGATTGTGTCTCGTTCGCCGTCCGTTTCCCAGCAACCTTTATTCGGCTGAGCTTCATTGAGACCAATGTTCTTGACGGAACGCGCCACTCCGAGCGGGGTCTTGAGAAATTGATTTCCAAAACGTGGTCACCCCAGGCGAAAGCTGTCCACAGGGATCCTCTTGCAATTTCCAGTAGAGCGCTCGTGAAGATCCCGCCAACAATCGGCAAATAGCGCCGTTTGCTAGACGGCCTCAGGGTGACGATGATTATTATCGGCGCAGTCTAGGATTACCCTAGCAAGCGGAGAAGAAAAGGCCAAAGCCAACTAACGAGAAGCCAACTGCAAGCCGCTTAATGCATGCATGGCCGCCTGCAGTGATTCGTGGCCATCACCACGGCCGATGCCACCGCAAACGGTATTGCATCGCGTCGTCGACACCATGGAGGCCCAGTAGGCGCTTGAGCAGTTGACCTTTGCAAACATCGCAAACGATGTGACCGTTGTGTGCCGAGACCCACGAGAAGTCTACAACGAGAGAGCCCCGCAGACCAATCAGGCACCCCTTGGTCCGAACTCTGCGCCATCAGCGGGTGAGTGTCCTCAGCATCCGAGCCGCAAAGCGGAGGCTCTTCAATTGCGCTCAGCTTCCCACCGGAGTCGTTGGGATCGTGAATCGGTAGAGTACCGCTAGAATGGCTACGGCCACGCACCGAGAGACTCACGACGACCGCGACCGCGACGACGACGACGACGGAGCAGAAAATCACGGTGGGATTTCCTTTTAAATTCAGAAAGCATGTTTAACCTCCGGCGAAATCGAGATTGCGATTTCCCTTGTGCGACCCTCTTCCGTCCAAGTACGGAACTCCGGCCCACACACACACACTTGTCTCTGTATCTTAAACTTATTTCAATAACATCACTTGTTCGCCGAAGAGATGCGGAGAGAGCCAACGAAAGGCACCTGAGCCACATGGAAATTGGTTTGGCTGGGAATGGCCGATTGGAAAAAATGGTGGATTCATCCTTGCTGAAGCGCCCTGTGATGGGATCCGTTCTTTCTCCGTTTTCCGTAGCAGGGTTTTGTTTGTTACCTTCACCATCGAACCTCTTGGCCTTGTGGAGCCGTCGGAAAGGAGAGCCAGCCGCTGGGTGTCTGATAAACGGTCGGTCGGTTGTGGTTTTTGGGAGTTTTCCATCTTGAACGGGATTGAGGAATCAGCGGATCTTGCGGTCCTAGGTGTAGGGAAATGTCGGCTGTATGAGTTTGTTTACTTATGTGTGGCCTTTTGAAGTTTCTGTGGTGTTGATACTAATATCATTTCTTCTCTCTGTCTCTGTTTGTCTTCCACAGGTGAGGAAATCGATTCTGAATCAGATTTCACGCGGAATAGATTGATTGAGGCACAAATGCCGCAACAGGTTTGACATATCTTAATCGTGGTTGGCTGTTCACCGGACGTGGTGATTGACACGTGTACTCGCCCTTTTTCCTGCTGGGTTTCGAAACCCTTCTACCTCTTTACGATGTCAATTTTGGGACCAAAACAATTTGACACGTCCTCCACTTGAGCCCGAGGACGCTCGATGGCAGCTGCATTTCAACGTGGGTCAACGAAAGACCACAAAATGTCATGTTGGAGTCGACATATCGAGTTTATTGCGGATGTTACCAGCCAATTGGGATACCCATTAGAATCACAACCGCACATTCCGAAGCCTGTCTGCTCTGCCGACATGGAAGCAAACATGCATCATATCTTAACGAGCTTTGGTTTTATTTTTAATCACCCAAAATATGGCCCAACATGGGGCATTGGAAATAAGAAAAAAGATGGAAGCGTTACCCAAAGAATGAAACATTCGCGCAAAAGTTGCACTAATGTCTGCGGAAAACTTATAATTCATAATCCTCTCCGGACCACAGTTTTACCAAGCATAGAGTGCTGTGCCAACGGCCGCAACGGTGGTGTATGGCCAAATGCCAAAAGAAATAAAACCCGACCAACGCGGCACGACGCAAGCTGCGTGGCCGACGGGAAGTCAGCCGGAATCCATCCGACGTACGGAAATTTTATTGCCAATATATAAGCGGCGCAGCCTCGCAGAGATATCTCCCCAGAAGTCACAACGGCACACAAACCGGGTCGGTGGAAGCGACACACGGCGTACGTAGGTTGTTGGAACCGTTGGGCGACATTAGGATGTTGGCGGTTAACTTCACGACTTCGGAACCGCAGGCAGCCATCGTTGGCCGCGACTGCATACTTCCTTAGGCCAGTCACGCAGCGGAGGTTCGTGCTGCAAAAGGAAGACGTATAGAGTACGCTACTAATTGCATTTGCACGGTATGGTAAATTCTGACGGGAAGAAAGAACTACGCAAAGAACTCGAAAAGAAGAAGACCACCGTCTTGGCGCGAGGTACGCCGAAGGTAAATTCTTGTCGTTCCCTTCCGGGCGTGTTTCGGTAACGGCGTAGTGACGCTCGCAAAACTTTTCAGCACGACCCCGACAACGACATCGCTGATGGCGGAGAACCTGCTCGCGGCAGAAAAATTACGTGCAGCGTTCTTCACTGGAGCTTCGTGATGATGGAGACCAATCGATGACATGAAACGCTGCTGCTGCTTTGGGAAGGTGGTGGTCGAGGGCGTACCGTACCAAAGACGTCTGAAGAAGAGACCTCTCCGGGCGCAATAAACAACTGAAA
>NW_026454120.1:0-13046 GCF_943734635.1 Anopheles cruzii
TAGGATCATATAGTAGAAAAAGTACATTTCACACCTCGCGGGAGAGGGGCTCCCATACAAACATAACATAAAATTCAGCATAATTCGGGTTATTTTCGAACAAATCGAACCAAATTCTGCAGGTGGGAGTTTTTGGGAAGAGGAAATGTTCTGGTGAATTTTTGAAACCCTTCGCCACTTTACAAAGGGTGGCTCCCATATAAAATTAGGGTAAATTGCAGCAAAATTCGAAAAGTGTTCAAACAATTTGAGTCAAATTTAGCTGGTGCGAGTTTTGCCATGTATCCACCGGGAAGCGGGAAGGAAAGCCAATCGGATACATCACAAGGAAGCCCTATCATTCGGAACAGAGTAACGGGAGGAGGAAAGGGAAACTGAACAAATACGTCACCGGGAAGCCCAATCGTCTGAAAAGTAGAAGTAACGGGAAATGCAAAGAGAAACTGATCGGATACGCCACCAGGAAGTCCTTTGAAATGTCGGATAATCGAGAAATGAGGTTGAAATGAGGCGTGGCAACGCGCGCCGGGATCAGCTAGTGTGTGGATAAATTTTTTTATGTGTTTTAATGATCCCTGCAGCAAAAGCACAACAAAAGCACAACCTAATCAATATTTCTGATTGAATTTTGATTGATTAGAATACAGTTTTTGTCGTCATATTTCATAATAACGGCAGTTTTGTTGAAATAAATTTTGTATCGCTAATCACTGTATAACTTCCTTTTATTTATTTTATTTATCATTTTTTGAACGAGCAGAACCGTGATAAGCATCAGCTTAAACTTTTTCACGAATGATCACGCGAGACGAATGACCTACGGACAAGGAACGTATTGCTTCCTTTTATACGATGTCAATTGGTTTGAGACATTGGGACACTTAGGTACCTAAGTTTAGATGATGTTCAAGTGTTAGTCAAAGTACGATTACGATGTAACGTGTTAATTGAACCGAATTTGATCATCTGGCATCAAGCATATTATGTTTTAATAACGAAGTCAACTCCAACAACTAAATTCATTAGAATAACCGTACCAAACATAGCCCACCAGAGTGCAAATCACATCAGTCCGGTCCCACTGTGCTCGGATGCTTCGTGCCGGGGCCCATCTCCCTCTCTCTCTATCCCTCCCTCCCACTCTCTCTCTCTTTCCCTCCCACATACGCGAAAAATCCTTGACACACAAAGAGGTGCGCGGGGCGACCTAATTTTCGCGCGAGCCCGCGCACTGAAAATCGAGGACGAGGCCAATCGCGGCCTCCGCCACGGCCATGGACGGCGAGAAACTCTCGACCGCGGTGACGGTGACGGTCAAGGCGCAACCTTCGCGACTGGCGGCCGTCGGCGAGAAGCGAAAGCGCAGTCGCTGCCAACGATCCGCAGCAGGGGCGCTTGAGGGGGTTGGGGGGACACTCGGGCCGTCGTCACTCGGCGGGGGCCAGGCTTACACTACATGACCCACTTTCGCGGCCGGGATCGGCGGGACACTCGGCCGATCCGGGAACGGTTCCCAGAACCCGGGGCCGGCCCCGGTACTAACCGGACCGGAATAACGAATTTGTTAGTAAAAGTATCAGCCAGCCGATGCGGGCCGCAGCACGCCACGGAGGTGGCCCACGGTGCCGGTTTTACTACGCGTTGAACGCGCGGCCAACCAGGCGCATTGTCGGCGTGCAGCGCGCTATCCGAGTTGCGTTCAAGCCCGAGCGTGACTCGCTTCGTCGTCCGGTTTGCGGTGCATTCGAGTAACGGATCGCACTGTGGGGAAAAGGCGGTCATAAGGCAACTTCAGTCAACAAAGAAACTGAGGGTTTTAGATATATGAGCCTAAAATAGATAAGTTATCTATGACAAATCCGAATTTTTAGCCTTCCATGTTGCGCAGATTCCGAGATATCATCTGTCAAAGTCAAAAGAGTGATAAAAATTGATCTTTAAACCCAACTTTTATCAGCTACTTTAACGCGATCGTTAGCACACAACTACAACGGTAATGTACCTGTATTATACATCATTCGAAAGGTAATGAATCCTTCTTTCGTATGAAACAATCAAATGTTTACGTTTCACATTGCTAGTATATTTTTATCGGGAATTAGTATAGAAAATTGTGAAAAAATACAGTTTTTCAACTTTGGTAATGCAGCAAAAAAATGTATCGCGTTGTGCTGCGTAAACAAGACATTACAATTAAAGTTTAGACCATTTTAAACATTTCCAGTAAGTTTTATTTGCTGATTCCGGCCGCAAGTTTAGCAAATTCCTATTTTGAGAAAACAATTCCTGATGCATAAGAAGGCGCCTGGTCTCTTGTTGCAGAAGATTTACGCATTTGCAGAGGATTATGCATTGAACATGTTGGTGCAATACAAATTGCATAACCCAGGCGTTTAGATTGTGCATTAAAAGACTTTAGTGTCATTCAAATTGCATAGCTCAGGCAACGAAAAAAGCTTATTTATTACACTTGAACGCTTGAATTACACATAAAAAGTTGAATTTAATCAAAACACATGCAAAGAAAACAAAAACGTTGAAGAAAGTCCATAGATTCTTCCTCAAAACAAATATGTCCGCCTTTCCCATACAAATTCCCTACTGTGGATCGCGTGCACCGATTGCAATACCTTTCCACCCGCCAGCGAAACGTTCCTAACCCGCGGAGGCATTCCAAACCCAAACAGCAGCACTCGATGCCGCGTTTCGAGCGGCCTCGCACTACCTGCGCCCGGTGCTGGTCGCCTAGGAAATGTACATGAATAAGGTTGTGGACTTGTCGCGGCCATCGGGTTCGCTCACCCTGAAAAGTTCAAGGAACCCAAACCGGGCGCCGATCTCCCTCCGTTTCCACCGCCGCCGTTTTCCGCTGGTCCCCGCTAGTCGAGAGACCCGGCGTCGGTGTCAGATTGTGGGGTGCCGGCGACGACGACGACGTCACACACGGGTTTACCGGTTGTCGGTTGTCGCCCGCTGAGCCCGCCCCACACAGTGCAGTGGTGAGTCGTCGCCAACAAAAGGGTTTTGTTATTATAAACGAGGGTCAGGTACGGGCCGCTATATTGTACTAGGGTCGCAGCATCCGCCCGCACTGCGGCACGGGTAGCTCTCGACGGCCCCCACACTGGTGGCGGTGGCCCCGTTGATCGTGCCGGAGCCAAGCCTCCTCGCCCATCGGCCAATCGCAGTGCTTGGCAACGGTTCGCCACTCCACGGACGTGTGTGTGTATGACAGAGCTGGCTGTTGATACCGTTGCCATGGGGAGCGAGACCGCGGCAGAAAGAGAGAGCTCCGCTAGGCGTAGTGCACAGTGCGTGACCATTTTCGGAGCGGCCCAATTTCCGTTTCAATAGCGTGGAGTAAGACTATTTTATTATTTTGAAAAAGATGCCTCCTCTTCAAAAAACTTGGTCTAATTGCAGATATCTGGTCATGCGGCTTATATAAATCTTTAAAGTCTGAAGAACTAGAAACCAAGTAAACAGGACGATTGTTCCCAAGTGGAGCGTGATTGGTCTTCTTCGCCCAAGTCACAGCAGAAGGCAGCGATCTCTGCAGTTCTTATGGAAGACGCTGGAAGTAAAGAAGACGCTCCACAATAAATTTCTAATCAACTCAACATGCTTTGATAAGTGGGTGATCACAAACCACAGACGCATATTCAATAACCGACAAGACTTCTTGTCTTGTCCATAATACAGGGTACAGGATACAGCTTAGAAGTAACTATTTTTATACAAATCTGATAAGCTTGACTAGTAATTGTTTTCGAAATCCAGTAAATATTTCATAATGTTTGTATCGAAATCCGAAGAATCAAATTTGACTTGGATCGAAACAATAAAATATACTCTATCGTCATTCCTAAACATACCCAGGGCTTTTACTAATACTCTTTCAGTCACTCGACGACTTCCCAATATGATATCCTGTAACTTTTCTACGATTCCATGTTTTGTTGCTGTTTTTAGACGTCCTTGCCGTGAATCGTCTTCAAGGCAACCTTAAGTCCTTAAACCAGAGTCCAAAGTCTTTAAACATTCGTTCATAAATTTTCTTTATGTTTAATCCTTGCAAAAATAACAAAATTCAATCACTAAACGATCACTGAATGATTCAGTTTTGGCCGCAAATGTCTTGTAAGCAAAGATTGAAATGACAGGTTGAAATGAAACTTCACATACGTTCATTTGAAGAGTCTACCAACATAACAAAAACTGTATGTTATTTCAGTTTTTCAAGTAAGTGTTTTTCTTACCAAATAAAAGCTAGGGAATCAGATAACCTCTTCAAACAGTCTGGTGGCACCGAAACTAGCACGGCACTGTGGTGTTACACTTTTTATTGCCCAACAATTTACTACCCGTTCGTCATAGACGAATGGCACCGAGCGCGGCCCGCCGAAACTTTGGATGATGGATTCGTTTCGGAGAACCATGCTCCACTGGCGCGTATGCCCTCCTGGTCGAAGTAACGTTTTGTTGACGGTACAGCTATAAATCATCGAGCTCCACCGATCCCCATCCCAGTCCGCCCGCCCGCCCCGTCGTTGACGCGAACGGTTCTAATGCCTCTAAATTTCTTATGGCCGCCGACCATTGGTACATACATTTAAAGGTTGAGCTGAGTCGGGAAATTTGATAGAGTACGGTTTCTAAACACCTGTCATCTGTCTCAGTTGGGCCAAGCTGTTTTTTAATGGGATCCGCCACTCGTGGCGTCGATAAGGAGCATCCCACGAAAAGTATGTGTAACGCATTCGCCGCTATTCGCTCGACGTCAGTGTCTTCGGCTCGCCCACGTGAGATCACTTTCCCGAGCCAGCACGAAACTCCGACGGTCGGGAACGGACGCGGGCGGGCGGGCGTGCGCGCGCGCGCCAGGCGTGGCCACGTCAAAAGAAGAGAGAAAAGTGTCCCCAAAGATAACAGGCGTCGAGGGCGCGCTGGAGCTGGAACCGAGTGACAAACTACACACAGACGAGCGCGCACACACACACGTGCGCCTCTGCGCGTTGACAACCCCCGCTGGAGAAAGCGACCAACGATGGGGCTGTGTCGCCCCACTTTGGGCGGCTCCCTGGGGGCCGACGACGACGACTATCATCGGTGTCGGGTCGGGTTAAGCTTTTTGGAGACTTCCACGACGACTTCCCGGTTGGCCCGGTACCTCCCCGACTCGGAGCAACCAGAGATTCCGCTTTCTTTTCTCCCACCACCGGGCCGGAGTCGTCGTCGGGGCGGGGAGATCGGGCGAAAAGAAGGTTTCATTTTTTAATCCATCCAACGCTACCCAGCGCCCATATTTTGGCCCCACCAGGGACGCTTGGAGATCCAAACGGATTGCTTGAAAAAAGGCTTGTTACGCCCGGCCCCAAGGGTGGTTTTGGCGCGCAAACTGATGACTCGGGTTGGGGGAAACTGGGCCTCAGAGAACCACACTTCAACCCGCCGGACGGTCAATGACGTTCCGTGCGGCGTGTCGGAATTCTAGTTCTTAGTGAGCAGCACCGTGGCCGAAAAAGTGTTTCGTGAGTAAAGACGATTTGTGTAATTGTTAAATAGTAAGCGCCGCCACGACCAGGCTGCCATGTGGCCCGACAGTACCGACCCCGACCGTCGGGCGGAATTTATCTATCCGACACGTCTATTGGTTGGCCGAGACGGTTGGGTTGTCCGAAAAGCATTGAGGTCGTGGAAGCTTCAAATGTAAGGCAATGCAAGGGATATTGGGTGTTTGGGAACCGTGCTGAGGTTTGTTACATAGATTATGGCCAATTTATTGGGTAATGATGTGCCAATAAATTCATATTCATAAGGACAAGTCTCGATCTTTCGAACGGTTCCTGCTCTGCATGATCTTTCCCGTATAAGTTGGTGACACTGTTGTTTGGGATGCTGGAATGCGTCACTTTCGAGATCATTTTGTAAAGAATCATGGCACATGGAATTTACCTATACAATATTGTTAGTGAGTTGTAATTCAAAAAATATTTATACTTCTAAATCTTTGCAATACACCAACTTTTTACACACTACTTTTTTACAACTTTGGAAACGCCCCTTAAAGTACTTATGTCGGAATAGCCTTTAACACATCCTTCGTTTTGGCTCTTCCCTATCGGCTCTGCTGAGCACATGCTAAACTGAATGCGGAACTAGATGGATCGGGCTTGTGGTTGAACAATTTTTAGTATATGCTCGTTCTGAAAGTCAACTAAAAACAAAGCTTCACACTAAAAACATTCTTAGGTTGTTCTTGTTTGTTCTATTCAGTTGTGAGTTACAGGATGTTGACAATGGAAGTGAAGCTACCAACTAACCAGAAAAGGCCAGATGTGGTACGGGAACGGCCAGGTCAGGACAAAGCAAGGCCACACATGTTTATAGTAACTCACCAAAAACTCCGGGAGCTTGGTTGGGAAGTTTTAATGCATCCGCCGTATAGTCCGGACTTTGCACCAAGCACTTTTTCCGCGTATTACAAAATTTCCTGATCAAAAATTGACAACAAGAAAGGATTGTGAAAAAGATTGCTCGAGGGTCTCGCCAATAACGACCAAGACTTCTATGCTTTCTGAAGCTACCCTTAAAAAGGCAACAATTTTTCAAACAAAACGGTGCATATTTGACGCAAATCGGACAATTTAAAGGACTTAGACAAACTGTTGAAATTCTAATAAAAATAAATGAATTTCTTTATGCCACATTTATATTAGAAGTCATAAATGGTAAGGATTCGAATTTAATCATAATTTTTACGCAAATAAGCTAATAATCACCTAATAAAAACCGGAAACTGCGTGATAGTTGAATGGTATGCGTTTTCGAATTGCAGGATTGAGCTTTTGCTAACCTTACCCTAGATTTCTAATTCAGCCTCGCTTGAGAAATCGAATAAACGTTATCCGTTATCCCCGTTTGAACCCCTTCCGATACACGCTTCGGACAACCCAACACCCAACGTTGCATTCCATTCCACTCGCGCGCACGCCCTGCTTTCCGGTCGTTGCCCTCGCGTCCCATCCGTCCGTCCATTCACAGCCGCTTATGTACTAAAACGGGCACTGGCCCACGTGGTACAGCGCTGTCTTTCTAGCTCCACCGACAGCTGGGCCCCGGGCCACGACATCGGCAGTTCCGATGATGGCGTCGCTTGGCTTGGCTCGCGCGCTCTTGGCTCGGTTCGGTTCGCCTTCCGCCTGTCTGCCTGCCGACCGAAAACATGCGCTCTTCCTACATTTTCCTGCAATTACAGATGGTATAGCTGCTGCGCGTTGTCTGGTGCTGCTTTGGTGCTGCTGCCGGTAATGCGCTGAACTCGCCCGTAGCAACTCGACCAGCTGTGCTGCTGGCCGCCGGTTTTGGCGTGTGCAATCGAGCATGATGCTTTCGAGCATGGCTTTGCCATGGCTTCGAGTGACCGTTTGTTCTGCAACACACGGGTGCGAGTGCCAGCACACTACACCCTTCCGCCCCTAGGCCCGACAGGGGTGTGCTGCACACGCTTCCGTTTCACCCCTCAGTGTTTCGGTAATTTTTTCCCGCACACAGACAGACCGACCGGCGATCGGGTTCGGATTTTCCCACTTCGCTACCCTGCACCCGGGGAGGGATAGATTCAGAGTTCCCGCGTCTAGGCATCTAGCCCGAAGTGGGGTGGTGGCTGTACGGTTTTCCCGTGCTGCTGCTGTTTGCATTTGGTGCTGGTGCCGGGTGCTGCACGGCGGCCTCCTCCGAGCATAGCAACCTGGGAAAAGTTTTATCTCATTCACTCGACCGAGATGCTGGTTCTCACGCATCCCCCGCCGCAGCAGTTTTCGCAGTGTGGCGATCGATCGATATAAAGCATCCCCTCCATCCCGTTCGCTTCCCCAAGGTGCACCGAACATATCGACCGAAGGAATCGACCTCCCCGATTACGAGAAACGACAGATGGAGATGGCCCATCATGAAGATATTATTAGACCGTGCCGTGCCGGGTCTAGTGATGATTTTTGAGGGGGTGCCAGCATCCCTTGGCCACTGGCCAAGCGCCGTGCTATGTGTGAGTTTCATCTCACACTGCCCAAAGAAGCTGCTGCTCTGGACGGACGACGATCAGATATGGATAGTTCCCCTTGATAGGTGTGGGATGCTGTCGGCTGCTGCTACTGCTGCTGCTACAGGTATCGGCCGCGCTCGGCTGAAAAGCAGAAAAAGAGGTTTTCTATTCGGTTCCTATCTTTCGCACTCACCTTCTCGCTAAATCCATTGCCAGGGCCGCAGGAGCCGCGAAGAGGGCGCTCGCCTGCTTAGATGATGATTAGAAACGGGGCACACGGGGCCGAGTGAGAGAGAGCAACAGACAGCATCACCAGCGGGCGGCCGGCCTCCGCGGTGGCTTCGTTGGCCCGTTCGTTTCTAGCGTTCCGTTCGGCAATTCGCGGTTCCGCCGATCGATGGCCAGCAACACACACGCGCACTAGAAAAACACGACGACCACCACGAGATGCGACTAGACACACAGAGCCACAGAGCTGGCTGCCTCCTCGGCGGCCTTCGACGCTAGTCAGTGCATTAGACGGTCGGATCGTGTGCTGGCTAAGCGCTCGCCTTCGCTGCTGCTCCGGGGGCCGCATCATCATCATCTAACGCCGGCCAGGCGGGGAAGCGCGTTAGACGCGACCCGCACGCACACACACGCACACAAACTGCTCGCTCGCTTAGCGGCGGATTTCGGGTAGCGAGATTAATTCCCCAGCCGGATTTACGCCACGGCAACGGTCCGTCCGCAGCATCTCTACGGGCGGCGGCGGCGGTGTCCGGGCTAAGCTGGCAACTTTATCGTCGCTGGTCTCCGACAGCAGCAGCAGCAACAATCCCCGGGCGGCTCTAGCAGCCCGAAGCTGGTTTGAACTGAACTTAATCAGAATCTACTCGGCGACCAGGCGGCGCAGTAGGTGGCGAGCGTGCGAACCCCTTGCCGTTGCGCCTCGCATCGGTCGGGATTTGCTGCGGGTCGGGTGGCCCCTAGAGCGGCGCGGGAAGCTTTTCTTATATCACCGAAGGCCCGGTCCGTTTGGGTTTTTTGTTGACTTTATTTAACTACAGGCGTTATTAATTTTCTATTTTCAAAAAAGAACCTAAAAAGGACACAAGCAAAATTGAGTTTTTAATTAAATATTTAAGAAGGTTGCTTCGTGATCTATGGCAACGTTCGATTCTGATAAGATTATTTTAAAGTTACTTTTTTGCTCATTTTGGGAGTGTTACATAATTTTAACACGTTGTTTTGTTGTTAAACGATTCATTTTCTAAAATGGCAGACATTCAACTAAAAAGTTAGGTTGACAGATATATTCTAAAATTGTAAAGTTCCAGTCCTGTGATATCAAAACTTCCGTCCCGTATTGGGTTTCCACCGTTTACAAAGTCTTCTAACAATTTTACCGTTAAATAACGTTTCGTTGTTAAAAGTACAGATAGTACATCAAAATAAATTAGAATCGACAGCCCAGCCCGTGTGATGCTTAAAATAAGTTTAAAACGATCACTCGAGTTTGAATAATCGGGTTAAATAATCCGTTAAAGCACCGTGGAAATAGTTCTCAGGCGCCCGTTACCGGCGTGACAGTCACTGGTGACTCCGCCCGGCGACCAGACACGCAGGATCGGTGAAGCGCGAGGATGTGGAAAGTTCTAACCGAACTACCGGTGCTTGCGAGAGAGAATTTCAGAAGCCAGCGCCACGATTCTTGGCGTGGCCAATCGATTCGCTGGCGGCGCTGGAAGGAACAGCCTGTTACTTCGCTGAAATCTGCTTCCAACACTACACTACACTTCCAACAGATTCGCCGATCGAGCCCACGCGTATGTGGCCATCCGCGGCGGCGTGCATCCTGGCGCCGACGACGACAATATAAAAGAAATTGAGAGAGAGAGTTAGGAACATCGCCGACCAGGGCTGCAGGAGCGCTGACTTGGAAGCTGCGGGTAGCGCGGTCTTTACGCGGCCGCCGCACAGGGGAGGTGCGCGCGTGAACGTCTGACGTCAGACGTGTGTTTGGCACAGCGACTTCACCCCACCCCGGTGTCGGTGCCGGTGTGACCGTCGGTCGTGGTGCATTTGTAGTGAGAGATGTCCGGGAAAACATGTGATTTTTTCTTCCCCACACGGTGCGGGCCGCAGCATCGGCAGCAGGAGCAGCGGTAATCGTGACGCGAGCGATGACGGCAACAACGCTTGACGCGGCCGCCGCGGTTTACGCGCTCCTTTTGGCGCTGCTTCCCGGTTTGATCGCGGCAACAAACGTGTTACGCGTGTTTGAGTGGCGACTGCCATTTCGATCGACGCAAATCTGAGTAAAGGTTCTTCGGAACCGGTTCAGCGATTCGCGGGATCGGAATCGGGTGCTCTTGACTCGGGCAGAAACTTTAGAAAAAGTTCCGGGCTCTATTGCACGTAAAGTTGGATCAACAACGGAGGAAATTAAATGTTTTGCTGTTTCGCTAATTTCGCTAATGTTAAATATCACATATTGATCGAAATAACTTGTGACAATGACTCCCGAAAACTATTCTGACACAATACCACAACAAGAGGTCAGATAATGTCTCTTAACATTTACTTTCTTGACGATTGACTTCTAAGCTAGTTGCTGTAGGAAGTGTTGCAACGAAGAGTCACAAACGTGTCAGTTTCGCGAATAATACTATGAGTAAAACTAAAAGTTGAAGGACGTAAATAAATAATTCATAAGAAAAATACTTTTAAATCTACTTCATTTATATTGGGCATCGCACATTATCCCTAAGTTTGGCATCGAAACGTTGGTTTCAGCATTTGACCATTTGACTAGAATCAAAAGCTGATGAATTTGTGTACAGCTAGAACTTTACCTTGAACTAGAATAAGCACAGCTAATTATAAAACAATTTGTCTAACAATTAAGAAATATGTTATGCTATGTTATGTTCATGCTGGGAAAGAAAGTAACAGAAAGTTTGGAAGGTTTATTGATTTATTTTATTTATGTGAAAGCCATTTTCCACAACCGCCGAGTGGTCCTGGTCACCAAAGATCAGGAAAAACTATTCACTGTTACGTACATATGTATGCAATGTTTGATGATTGTGAATAATGTTCTTGTCTGTGTTTTATTTTGGTTTGTTACATTTTGTAAGCTTTCTTAAATAAAAAGTTAATAATTTCAAACATCAGTTAGAAACATTTCATGGAGTGTTAAATAATTAGAAACCAATTTGTAACCATTTAGTTCCAATTTCCCACTCGCTCCGATACTCGTAATGCTTACGTAATGTATGAAAACTTTTATTTGTAAATTTAAGTGTAAATAGCAAACCACATCGGTGTCGATATGTTAAAGAGTATCGAATACTGACACAAAATTACATTTTCATTCACTTGAAATGTAAGTCGTGCAACTAATTTAGAAACTCAATCGCTTTGCATCAAAAACGAGCCAGATGCTGCACCGCGGAATGGATGCTTTCTAGCGAGGAGCCCACATTTGGCGCATTTCGACTCGATGCTACGGCGCGTCAGTTTGCGTGCCGTATGTCGATGTGCGGAACGCGAAAGGGACGCGAACTGGTGCTTCCCGTTTTGGCCATCACCGCGCTTGCCACCCTGGTACGGCGCGTTGCAATCAAAATTTTTAACGAGTTTCGAATTCCACTGTGGCCGCCATGGTCGCCCGCGATGATTGTTGTGTGCCGGCAATGTGTAGCGCTAGGCTTGATGATGTTGCAACGCCGATTACGCGTACGCCCGTGGACAGCGCATGAAGTTATGTGGTGCGGTTTCTGTGGAGCGCAGAGTTGATTTATAAATGTTTTATGAATGGTTTATGTAACACATCGTTCAATAAGTCCGTAGGATAGCTTATAAAACAACAATATTTTGATATAATTTGTATTTATTCATCAACATAGTCTCCTTTTAAGGCGATACAGTCAGTCCAACGCTTCTCTAACTTTTCGATACCATGTTTGTAGAACGATTTATCTTTCCCTTCAAAATATGCCTCAGTTTCGGCGATGACCTCCTCATTCGATCCAAATCTCTTTCCCTGGAGCATCCTTTTAAGATCCAAGAACAGCCAATAATCGCTGGGGGCCAAATCTGGCGAGTATGGTGGATGGGGCAACAATTCAAAGTGCAATTCATTCATTTTCACCATCGTTTTCATTGACTTGTGACACGGTGCATTGTCTTGATGAAAGAGAATTTTTTTCTTCTTCATGTGCGGTCGTTTTGCGTCGATTTCAGCCTTCAATCGTTCCAACAATGCCATGTAATATTCGCTGTTGATTGTTTTACCTTTCTCAAGATAGTCTATGAACAATATACCATGACTATCCCAGAATACGGAGGCCATAACCTTGCCAGCAGAAGTTTGAGTCTTTGGGCGCTTTGGGCGGCTTTCACCGGCTGGTGTCCACTCAGCCAGCTGCCGATTTGACCCAGGAGTGAAGTGGTAGATCCATGTTTCATCCATTGTGAAATCCTTTTTATCACGGTTAAATAGGGCCAAACATGCCTCAGAATCATCGATTCGTTGTTGTTTTTGGTCCGGTGTTAGCAAACGCGGCACCCATTTCGAACAAAGCTTCCGCATACCCAAATGTTCATGCAAAATGGTAAACAAACTGCCTTCTGATATCTTTACGGCCTCAGCAATCTCCTTCAATTTCAATTTGCGGTCGGATAAGACGATTTTGTGGACTTTTTGTATGTTTTCTTCAGTAACTGCCGAATTTGGGCGACCGGAACGTTCAGCATCATCGGTGTTCGTACGACCACGTTTAAAGTCACCAAACCACTTTTCAACCATTTGCCTCGATGGAGCAGAGTCCGAATAACATTTGTCAAGCCACTGTTTAGTGTGCACGGTATTTTTTCCCATCACAAAGCAATGCTTAATGAGCACACGAAATTCTGATTTTTCCATTTTTTTCAATTTACAAAAGTTGATTGAATTGTTCACAATGTACCTTGGTAAATAATAGTCCGAATGTCATGAAACTTTGACAGATATCGT
>NW_026454121.1:0-13010 GCF_943734635.1 Anopheles cruzii
CGGTCCCCGGTATGTGCCGATGTGCGGTCGAAGGGTCGAAGGCTTTATCGGGGTCCACCGGAGATGCACCGGCGGCGGCGGCCCACGATTGGAGCACCAGGCTTTGAGTGGTGGCCACAGATTGAAAAGATGAGATGATGTTTTATTCCCCTGCCGTGCCGTTCGTGATGATTGCTCCGGCCACAAAAGGATGCAAATTCGGGCCATCTTCATTATGGTGCCGGTGGTGGGCTAATAATAACTTTATTAAAGCGATTGAAGTGGTGGCAAGTCCGTCCACCGATGATCCTGGTTTCCGGGGCAGGAATTTCGACAAATTTGACCACGCATTTTGTGATTTGTCATCGTGTGCGTTATATTGGCGCGATGGTCCTGTGTGATGGTTCGTTGGCCATCAATTAACGCCACTGCGCAGGGCCGCGGTGAGGGCCGTGGTCAAGCGGCTCGAGAGACTGGACCACTACGGTCCAAACCAGAAAACCATAAAATGTTGGCCGCGCGGAACCGATTGCAGGCCGGTTGAAAAGAGAACGTCTCCGGATCGCGCGCGATAATAAATGGATTAATTTAATCACAGCATGTTGGACATGCGTTTTGATCCCATTAAACAGCAGAATTCCATCCGGGAAGACTACGAAAGTAGCCAAACAACTGTCCGGGGGCCGCTCGGGCCACTGCGAGCTTGTTAATGGGCCTCCCGGTGCTGATGATGGGCTCCGTCCGGTCACCGGTACTCCGTGGATAATGGTGATGGAGGAAAAATGTTTGCACCAAGTGCCATCCCCGGCGGTGAACGTGGTGCTAGTGAATGGCCGTGCTGGTGTGGAAGCTGGAGCACATATTTTCGGTGCATTCGGTGCATCGTTTCTGGAACGGTGGTCCACCACCGAAGTGCCGCGCAGCGCATGAAAGTAGCCGCACACTGGTAGCGCATCTCTCGCGCCGGGTGATGCTCTTAACGAAGCTTTTGGCTGATTTGGCGTTAATTTATCTCCAGACGCACTCAGGTAATGGATCCTTCATCGCGTGCACCTCCGAACGGGATGCGGCACTAACTGCCCGCCGGGACTATGGATAAATGATGAGCCGGAACGACATATGCCACGGTCCTTGTTTGGGGTTTTCTTTTTGCGCGGCCACTCAAAGCCATAGCTCAAAGCGGTAGCAAACGGAATGATACGCGTGCATTATTTTTATTGCGCCGAAAATCCTTTTTTCGAATTACCCGGCAGACCGGCCGGCCGGTGAAAGTTGTAGGCTTTTATTGAGGCTTTAGCTTAAGCGGCTCCATGACGAAAGGGGGCAAAAGAAGCTTTAAAGCCGCCTGTCGTTGAAGCTGTGCATCGAATTTGGTTACACAATCGCCCCGCTGAAATGGGGTTCACTGCCGTCCGCTTCTCTTTGCACTAAACAAACTATTGCTCGGGGTTCGTCGCTTAAATTTTGTACCATTGCAGTCTTTTGTTCCCGTTTATTTAATTTTCTATTCATCCGCTTGCGGTGTGCAAAAGAAATGGAATAATTTCTCATAAATTAACGTCAGTGCCGCCCACCGTATTACCGGAAAGGAACGCGAATGCGGATTTACTTTTATTGAGTGATTGATCACCGGAACCCGAGGGCGGCAACCGTGTCCGAGTACCGCGTGCCGATGTTGTTAAGCCGCGGGAAGATTCAATTTCGACCACGGCCCCGGTTGACCGGCGAACGGCGGGACACTTCGTTGGGCTTTCACTGCCTATCTGCCACTGGCGGCTGCCGCAAAATGTGGCACAATCGTAACGAAAGTGAGCAAACGAAGTCCGCAAATCAAAAGCCTCGCCCCGCCGGCCGCCGTCGGTGCACTTTGGTGGCATTGAATTGATAATCGCCGCCGTTTGGGCCGCGATGGAAGTAATTAAATGGGATGTGTTGCTGGGGCGGTGGCGGCGGCGGCTGGCTGCCCGATAACCCGGCCACTCGTGACTGGCGGAAATCGGCGATCGAATAAATTAAAGCCGCCTTTCAGAACGTCGCGAAGGGCGCACCGTAGCAGCAGCAGCAGCAGCAGGTTGTGGTTGTGCCCCGAAGGTCCTGCCACGGGTTTTGAGCGACAAATTCCAAGGGATCCACTCCGGTGCGGGGCCGGCGGGGCTGCTGATAGTCATCTGGTAGCCATTCTTTTCTGCAGACTCGTTTGCAAGCCTCGTTTGGTGGCCCTCGAGCCGTTTGTTTGCGCTGCCCCGGGCCGTTGATTGCTTATAATTAGTGACAGGCCGGTGCTATGGTGCTGGTGGTGGCTGCAGTGAAAGACTGATTAGGACGCCGGCGCGCGAACACGCGGCGAAGAAAGGGCGCCACCTGGAACAATATCCGGTTATGAAAATGAACAAACACACCGTTGTGGGCCAACGGTGTTTGGCCACTCATGTCAGTCACTGCCCGCCCTTAAAACTCGTGTAGGGCCTAGCAGCAGCAGCCACACTTCGTGCGGTTCGATTGCATTTGATTTATTGGTTGTTCCGTCGGGCCCCGCCGACGGAGCCGCTTGGAATGCAACCTGCCGCTCGCAGCGGACTTTCGGCGCTCGTGCCACGAAATGAAGCGAAACGACGGGAAATTAACTCGACCCGCTAAGCTTTCCACCGAAGGCCGAAGTGTGGAGTGCCCGGTGTGGTTTGCAATAATGGTAACGATTTTCGATTAGCATCAATCGTGAGCCGTCGCTCGGTTCTGCACACACTCCCCGCGGCACTCTCGATCGGACTTGATCGGTTACATGAAAATTAATTAGACTATGATTCGTTGAAACGTCGCCCGGCCCAACTCCGGTTCGGCTCCACGGGGGTGCGGGGTCCTGTTGAAGGCGGGCGGAGGGTGAAAAACCGTGAGCGACTTGCGATTGCTTATCGGTTTCGGGCGCAGAAATCCATTAACCGTCCGCGCGGTGACCGGAAGCCCTCCGGGAGTTTTCTGCCGCTGCTGGCCCCAGCCCAGCGTATCCAACAATGTCGATGGACGTCGAATCGAAAACCGAAAACAGACCACCAGGCCCCAGCCTGCCGCAAGCGGCCACGCGGTTCGTCTAACGACCCGCGAACGCGCCGGGGCTTATCGGTCCGGGTGTCCGGGCACGGGCTCCGGAAAGGTATTAGAGCGATAGGCTTATTCGGAAGACACCGTCCCCGGTGACCTTTCGGGTCCGTCCGGTCCCCGGCGATGTGGGGTGCCCAACGCACACCGCACAATATTGGGCCGCGGGGCGGCGGATCGACCTACATTACACATGCATTACGCGCCTCGCGCAAGCTTGTAGGCTTCGTCGGTTCCGGTCGTCGGGAGGTTGAAATGGCGATGCGATTTTGCTTCGTTTTTTTGCGTAATGTCCGCACGGCTGCTGGGATGTTGTTCTTCCCAAAGATGGTAAAAACATTTTAAAAGCGAGAATGTCGACCAGCTCAGCCCGCAGGATGTTGTGGCCAACGTCAAAGGTTAGGGCCCGGCGCAGAACGAACGGCGGTTCGGCTCACTCCGGATGGAGCGAGTTACTTAACGCACCGTGGTTGGAGTGGTTTTTGGCGTATCCGAAAGATCATGTGCGCCATGTGTGGCTTACCGAGTGTGGCCCGTCGGGGGGTGAATCATGAGAGGCCGGCTATGACATTTTCATAAAAAATAAGAATAGCAGAAAGAAAATTTAAAAATATTATGCTTAAGATTATTATGCTGACGGTTACACAATGGATGAAATGGACAAAAAAGAGTAGCGATCCTTCATTGAATATTTGTTTTTAAAAGGCAATTCGTTTACGCAAATCCAGGAAGAGTTGGATTCTGGCACAGTCAAATTTTGGGCAGCAGAATTTAAGCATGGCCGTAAGAGCTTACGAGACGACAAACGTCCAAAAACTGCAAGTACCGGCGAACACATTGCTAAAGCTCACCAAATGCTGCTAAACGACAATCGAATTAAGGTGAGAGAGGTGAAGATGCTCACAGAACGTGTTTGCCACATATTAAGTCAACTTTTAGATATGAGAAGGCCTTAATTTCCGCGTTTGCTCAGCGATTGCCCTGGTTGCCATGATGAAAATCCGCGAGTTTACGAGTACTATTTGGACGGGTTATAGGAGCATGGCTGTTACAAGTGTGTAGAGCTACAAGCTTTTTAATTATGTTTAAAAATTAAACAAAAATTAAGAAAAAGTGTTTTGCATCTTTGTTAGGTCGGACATTTTTCTGCTCACCCTCGCCCTTATAACGTAAAATGTATTTAACAGTTTTCCATATTTTAGACAGTTTGACATCTGATTCGAAATCTGACATATCGCACTTTCGCTGACTAGTTGTTGTCGCTGACTAGTTGTTGTCAGCGCTGAAGCGCTGACTATCGTTCTTCACGCAAATAATGCACAACGTCAAATTATTCCTAGTTCCAAAGAAGTGGTAAACAATCTGATAATTTCACAAAAATAGTCTTAAATTTTCTGGTTTTTGTAATTGATGTTCAAATTCACACGCCAAAAGGGCATCCCGTTCACATAGACTCATCGGTTCACGCTGGCAACAATTATTCTCCCGAAGAGGATGTCATATTATTAATCACTCGCTGTTCCTGCGCTAAGTGTGGTCCGCGGCAGGATCTTTCGTTTGACCGGCTCTCTCTCTCTGTCTCGCGTGAGTGGTTCCACTGCCGGGCCGGACCTACTCGGGTCAACGGCAGGCATCGCTGCACATTCCGGTGGTGCCCGATGCCAACGCGAAAGTGCGCCCGCGAAGATGCAGCTGCCAAGCGGCCAAAGTTCATCTCACACCGGAGCCCAGCGCAGCACCCTCCAACGCAATCGGCCTCCGCTGTGGAGCCCGAGTTTTGCATGCGAACCTCAGCATCGGCCGCGTACGTTGCAAATCGCTGCACGGGGCGCAACCTCCGGCGCAAAACCTCCGCCCCGGGCGTCCAGGGGAGCTCTTTGTTGCGCTGTGGGCCAAGGTGGGCAACCCGCTCCGATTAGCAACAGCCCGGCTGTGGGCGGCAACCGAAAGGGCTTTAAGCTTATTAGCTTCAAAGCGCCGGCCGGTCGACTGGCCGGGCGGTGGTGGTGCTCCAGTTTGGGCCCGCGACCCACGAACTCCCAACAGCAACAACAACAAAGAAAGTATCATTTATTTCAATTAAAAATGTGGGTGCAGGACTTTCTTCGGCAGGAGGCGGCAGTGGCGGGCACATTAGGGCTCCGCCGCAATGCGCGATGCTCATTGGGCCCTATCAGCGCCCAGGAGAGCGGGCTTCGGGGTTCTCGCGCAGAGTCGGCCGCCTGGACTGCACCGGGCACCACCAGATGCACCAGTTTCTTAAGAGCTGCTCCGCTACTTGGCACCATGCGCGCGCCCTCCCACCCCCTGGGAACACGGTTCCGCATTCCGGGGCCGATTTTGTGGCACGGTGAAGGTGCGCCTTCGCCCTCATCGCTAATGGAGCAGCGGTTAAGTAGCATTCGCAGTCTTTCGTGGCCTCTCTCTCTCTCTCTCCCGGGTGCGCACTTCTCGTCCATCAAGCTTTCATCACGGAACGCGCGACGACGACGACGATGGACAGTGATTGCGCGCCGGGCCGCGAACTTCCTCGGGCCGGGACCTCCAGCGGCGGCGGTGGCAACCCTTTTCCCTTTTTCCTTCGGCCCGGGCTTCACTTTTGCGCCAGTCCGCGGGTAATTTAAATTTATTTTCTTTCATTACATATTCATTAAATTTCAATTTTAATGAAATGGTAAAATATGTAACACATTAGTAGGGGGTTGTTTGTTGTTGGCGTGTTCCTGTGGGCCGTGTCCCTTTGTGTGCTCTGGACGGCGAAGCGATAGAAAGCGATAAAGTCGGTAATGATAGAAAGGGGAGCAGGGCGAAAGAACCTTCCATCGGAACGGCCGATCATCGGAGCGATCGGAGTGGGCTGAGCAGGCGCTTTCGTGATGCTAATGTTTCTTATGAACTTGGCCTCTGCAGCCCGCCAGGTACAGGGCGGGGCGGCCTAGCAGAAGAACAAAAACAACCAACAATTAGTTGGCAGAAATCAACAATCAACCCGACTGATGGGACCAATTGACTGCGAGATTTATCGACCGGGAACAACCGGGATTCATGTTTTGTTGTTGCTGGCCCCACGCTGATTGCTTGCTCGGTCTCTCGTTGCCCGTCGCTCTCGCAACGGCAAAGAAACAAAACGATCGAACCCAGAACCGGGACGGGATTCGGAATGGAGGGCAGGTGTCTTAGGCTTTACCGGATGGACTGCACAAGAGCAATGAAGCAATAAAGGAAAGCATAGCGACCGGGGTTTGGGTTGGGGTGCGAAAAAAAGGCCATACGGGAAGCAAAGATTTGTGACACCAACGTGAATCGTAATTACCGATGATCGATCGGCGCTAATGGAAGTTTCGCCTTCGCCGGATTTCACTCACTTTGTCACCCGACGCGCGGCGGCGATTGCTTTCTTTCGGTGCTGCGGTGCGGCTTTCTCGGCACTGCGGAAGATTAAGAAGCTCCAAACCGCGGTGTCCACCGGGAAGCCGGTAGTCAACAACAACAACAACGGTTGGCGGGCGCGACCATCGCCAACTGGAGCGCAGCCAATCGATCCTAATGATGGTGGCATTGTTTGGCAAATAGTGCCCAGCCCAGCTCAAGGGAATGAAATGTTTGCAAAGCGAGATTCACTGCTCACGACGGCTGCGGAAGGAAAGGGAAAAAATAATGTTCCAGATAGGGACGGGATTTGATCACAGAACTGAGGACACTGAGGTGGCTGCAAAAACCACAAACTCAATAAAGGAGTGTTGAGATGCAGAATCGATAATAAATTTAAATTTGAATCGCCTCTATTTCATTGCAGCTATAGGTTTTTCTGTTATCGAATGCCGTTGTTATGCACTGGACATTTATGATTGAATCTGGTTTTCACTTGTAAGACGGATTAGTTTGTACAGATATAGATGCAGGATACACGCTTTCCGAATAGTAACAGGTAATTCAATAGCTACTACTACTATTTGTATGTTTTAAAATAATAAATAGAAGTATTATTTTAAAAAATTTCAGCAGCAAAATTAAAGCTTTTTTTTAATACTAACCAGGCACGCGATTGACGGTACTTCTATGCAAAACGGCGCTTCAGTCCTTCGAGCATAAAATTGGTACCTGTTGTTTGGTTTGCAGTACAATATGGCCTTTCTTTATCTGTACCGGGATATTATGGAGATCATGTAGCAAAGTTTCGCGAAAACTCACCCCAAGACCGTTTCACAAAAGCAGACAGTTTTGTTTTATTAATTTATTTCACCGTTTATTTATATACAAGTAGTTATTTATGAACAAGGGCTGCGTGGCCTGATTGACAACATGCAGAACTAACTTAGAAGGAGGCGATGCAGGAGGTGATGGAAGGAAAACGTTATACTGATATTTTGGCCATTCAAAAGGCTTGTACCGACATACTCCGAGCCATGCCGGCCAACGACCTAAAATAGTCATTCGAAAAGTTGTTAAGTCGTGCAAATCAGTGTATCGAAGCGAAAGGAGACTATTTTGAATTAAATAAAACGATTTTGCAGATAAAACCATTTGTTGTTCTTATTTTGACAAAGTGCTTTTTACTTTGAGACATACTGTGTAATAAGACAACTAATCGCAGCAAAACTGTAAGTTTATGTTTAATACGATTCTATTCGGTCTAATAAACAACTAAACGCAGCTGATAAGATGAAAACGAAAGCAGGTGACCGATTTAGGGACTGCAGCATTTCTGGTCATCGTCTTAAATAACTCAGTAATTTTAGGTCCGCTGTTAGGCTATCCAAATATTGTTTAAACTATTGCCACCAAGTGATTGTAAAATACGTAAATGCGTCGCAACGTGCAAACTACATCCCCATTCATGCGCAGTGGCGTAGCGAACCGTAGAACTGTACTTTTGTGGGTGAGCATAAATTTCTCTTCCGCCCGGCTCGGTGTCGGACTTTTCACTTTCTAACTTCAATTATGAACGCTGCCGCTCCGACTGTCACCCGCCCCGGGCCTGGCCAACCGAAAACCGCGCACAGCTCTATTTAGCATCAATTAAGCGCCGCGGCTCGCGCGCCGATTTCGCAGCATAATTTTCTTCGATGCACGCCGACCGCAGAACGCTTTCCAACCCGCTCCGGCTTCGGTTTTCCGCATTTTCCACACCGTCGTCCGGTGACCATTTTCCACTCGATCGGTTTTGTCCC
This sequence comes from Anopheles cruzii, assembly GCF_943734635.1. Classification (NCBI taxonomy): domain Eukaryota; kingdom Metazoa; phylum Arthropoda; class Insecta; order Diptera; family Culicidae; genus Anopheles; species Anopheles cruzii. The sequence continues at coordinate 8,244 of NW_026454121.1, forward strand.
TCCCTCCCTTCCTCGGGCGCACGTGCTCGAATTGTGTCACCACCGATCGATTGGGGTGGTTCCGTGTTTGGATTAGTGCCGAGACGGGGGGAGGCCGGTCCGATGCGTACCCTTAAACGCCCAAATCAAAGCGCAGCCGAGCACCGGCATGCTTTCTTCTCTTTTGCGTGTTCTCCGCGGCCCATCACCGCGTAATGCGCGTTACGGCGGCGGCAGCCCAGGACCCGATACGCTTTCTATGCTTGCCGCGAACTTACCGATGTTGGCACAAAAGGCGCGGACTAGAAAGCGTGTTGCGTTGCGTTTGATGCCATTTTAATTCACTTTGGTGTTTGCGGTGCAAAGTGAAGCAATTTGTAGGAAATTTATTTGCGCAGTTACGCCGCCCAGCCCCAGAGGTTATGATTGCCCGCCGGACGGACGGGGGCCATTGGACGTGATTCCGAACGTTTGTCATCTTAAACGATCAGCGGGCTAGATGCGGGCCAGGCCGGATCGATCGTACCGGGCCGGGAACAATGGGTACTTTTTGCCACATAATTTCCAAGCGCTGCAGTTGCGTCGCGCATACGAGCCGGACAATTTATGTGGCTCTAAAGCGTTATGGTGCTCGACAGCATCTTGCGAGATGTGATTTGGGCTGCTACGACAGAGCTGGTTGAACGGCGCGACCGAGAAGGGTAGAACCAAGAACCGGGCAGCGATAATCCCGCGAGTGCGCGAGAGTTCTCACGGAGCGCTGCCCACACCGTGGACCGTTTTTGCGCCGGAATGGGCTTCATTTCCGCTCCCGCCACGGCGATGGCGATTGCAAAACTCCTCAATTACCGTTTGGTTCCGATCGGTGGCCCGAGTTGCGGGTTGCGAAACAGAAACGGATAAAAACCGCACAGCCCGGTTCTAGCCACCGCCGCTAATAAGCGGGTCAGTGGCCAAGGTACGGTGGCCCAGGTGTTGCTGGCTACCGGCGTGGCCCCTTCAAGGGCCACGCTGCTGCATATCCGTTTGCCCTTGTTTGCGGTCCCCTTCCTGCTATCAATTAATTTGATCTTCATGAGCCGAAAGGCTTCGGCGTGGCTCGTTCTTCTCGCGGGCCGATCGCGCACCGCTGCGCTGGCGCATATGCGAACGGAGATGGATAAGCCACGCGGATCCGACACATTCCGATGCCGGGACGGAGAAACAAAAACCGCGACGCCGTCGATATCCGCGAGGGCCGCGCCGCGGTCATTGGCAATAAAATGGAAACAAATAACTAATAACAAGTAATTATATTGTAAATAATTGTTGGCTGAAACAAATTATGCCACTTTTCCTAGCGCGCAGCACCAGCCCCGGGGGGCCTGGAAAGCGCCCAGAAGCCCACGGAGATCGGAAGATAGTCTCCCTGCCGGCATCGGCGTCGTGTTGCAAAATGGCAGAACTAATTCGCTGGCATTCCGATGACAAAGTGAGGCGCTGCGCACTCTATTGGGAGCCAATAGTTTTTTGGTGTGCCGCGACCTACGCCACCTACCCAACGCAGCCGTGGGCCTGCCCGGGCTCGTCGGGATGAAGCAGAAAACCGCCGTGCCATGTTTCCGGTTAATGGGGGCCCTTCATTCGGCGCTAGGAAAAGCGCCGCGCATAACAATATAATTTCGAGCAATTATTGTACCACCAACAACTCATTTTTATGGCACCCACTTAACGGCCCCCGATGCTAGGATGTAGCCCCGAAGCGCTACGGATTTAGTGGCCGGTCCGCGCTGCAGCTGGTCTGCTCCGGATGGGCTTTATCGCGCCTTCAATAATGCACCGAAGGTCGCTCGGTAAGCGGTCCGCCGGTGCATTGGAATGCAGCGACCAACTGCGCTAGGCCTCCCTCCCGAAAAGCCTTCGCCACCGGTGGGATGGATGACTTTTCCGCGTTTGAAGCGGCAACTAATACCTTGGAACTTGGAACCTTGAAAGAATTGGGAGAATGATAAAAGTTAATTGTTTTGTTTGGAGACTTTTTCCGTAGCCGCTTTGCACATTTCTTGCTGATTCACGGTTCGTTCTGGAACCATGGCCCCCCGAAGGACGCCCCTCAGATGCACGCGTCTCGAGCGAGTGGCGGAAGTGGCATATAGAAATAACACACTCACGCAGGAGCGCAGCGAATCAACGCCTGCTTTGAGCGGGGGGCCTTGTTCAATCGAACCGGACCAACCGGCAGCAGCCACTACTGGCAATCAACGGTTGACTTCTGGAAGTGTATCACCACCGCCGTTCAGCGTCTGCCGACCGAATTGTCGCCCGGCACGGGGCTGGCAATGTTTGCACAGTCCAAGGATGTTTGTCCATTCTAATGCCCGACTCCAGACGTCGTGAGTCAGCAGCCAGCCGGCGCATAATGCGGACAGCGTTTCTAATTCGTTTCTGTTTTTCTTCTTCAGCCGCTGCCGCTGCTGTTGCTGCTGTTGGGACCCACCGCTCGCTTCGAACACCGGGTGCATCGTGGTGTAGAAGGGCGCACTGCAACGGCCACCCCGACCGGCCTTTGGGGCGTGTGTTTGAGGGCGGACAGGAACTGCCGGCACGGTTCCCGGGCGAGTGTCCAGCGAGGAAGATAAATGACAGTTCAATTTCGAGAGCAATTAATTACTACTCCTCCGAACCTTGCCGAGTGACTGGCGCGGACTGGCGCCCGCCGCCAGACGCAAACGAAGAAGCGAACGCCCAGCAAACCGATTCCCCAGGTGCGATCACCTAGCATCCGACGGCTGGACCGGTGGTTGATGGCTTTTGCAATGGCATTTGGTGCTGTTTTTTGCGAGTTGAAGTCGGAGCCAGGCACGCACACAGACACAGAGCGAGAGGGCCACCAGGGCACACAATCACACAATTCTAGCAATCTTAATATTTTGACAACCACCCGGGCGATAATCGCGTCCCGCGAGCGCGGCCGCGCGCGGACTTGTCCCGTAACTTAGGCTCTCGCGAATAGTCGCTGTCACAATTAAGCGCGGACTGTTTCGGGCCGAGGATCGTTCGGCTGAACTGGAAAACAGAGAGGCAAAAAAATGCCAACCGATCGCCGAAGTGACAACGATTGCGACGATTACATGATGTTGGGTGGAGAGTTTGCCCCGCGGAACCCGCGAGTATGAGCTGAGCTCGCAATAAAGTTCGGCATTAAATGAGTCTTCCTGAGCCGGCACCGGGAACATCGCACCCCCGGGGGAAAGGGCTTTCGTTCGCTGCGCATTGAAGACGCTGTTTCGGAACGGCACCGTTCTCGTGCACCGGCCATTTTGGGTGCAATTCTTACTCCTGATCTGTTTCTTCTTCGCCCTGTCCCGTAAATGTGCATAAATGCGAGGTGAGGCGAGGTAGCGGCCCGCGAGCTGTAAGCGCTCTAAATCGGGCACCGATAACAAACTGTTTTATCTTAAAGCAACCCCCACAAAGGAGGGTGCGGAAGGCTCCAAAAATGGAACTCGCAAACCTTGACGTCGGCGTCAAGCGATCCGCGGGGCGGATTCCTGGGGCTGCAGTATGCTTGGGGTGGAGTGCGGATCGATTCCATAAAGAATGCAACTTTATAACTTAATTTTACATTAATTATCCATCACTTCACCGTAAACATCTTGATTTTACGGTTGTGCCGCGAGCACGCTCTCCAAGGAGCTCCAAGATTTCCGGGATGGACCGACCGACGGATTGCCGCTGTGGCCGTGCGGCAATGCAAAACGGGCCCGTCAGCCGGACAGCCGGACGGAAGATCGACCGATCAGATCATCAACTCGAAGCCTCTTGAGACGCGAGTGCTCGAGTGGTGGGGGCCTCTTGTGGCCACATTGTGTTGCCGGATAAACAAACTCCGCACCCCGGCACGATCGATAATGAGTCGCGTAAGTCGCGTTCTTCGGTGCACGTGGGGGTGCACTTTGGTGTCGTCCATCCCTGAGGCCACTCCGGCCGATGATCGCCTCGGCTCCGGGATTGTGTGTAAATAAGCAATTTGCTCCTCGAGCGATTCGTTAGCGGATCGAAACGGACATCGATTTTGCGGCGGTGCGCGTTTTTGGCGAACATCAATAAAACGTCGAACGCAACGGGGAAATATTCTTCAATGGCCTCGAAGAGAGAGAGAGGAGGGGAGAGACACAATTACTGCCACGGAGCAGCCCATTTGTTTGGCTCCGGGCGCACTTTTCGCGGCCAATTCACGGCCGCGGCTGAAATTGAACCCTTTTTTGGGAAGACGTCGCGATGCGGTGGACGACGACGCGGATCGATGCGCTTGACGAGCAGCGAAGAACGTGGAATCACGTGCATCGAACGGGGTGAAGCTTATGGTAATTTTCACCGTCCGACCGAAGGCCGACCCATACTTGGCCGTACGCGGGCCCCCGGCGTGCCAGTCAGTCGATAAAGTTTTGATATCTTCATTTCAGTCGGCAAATAAATAATTCATTTTATGGAGTACGAAACGAAACGAGATGGTAGTGGCTGCGTGCGCAAAAAAAGCGGACAGATCGACGCAAGAAATAAGACATCACCGGGGTTGAGTTGAGAGGAGCCGACGTCGGCAGTCGTTCTTGGACTGCAAAGTGCATTCACCACCGGGCAAGGATGTGGCCAGCGTATGCAAATGCGCCCAACAATGCTTGTCCCGAGTGTGGCCGGAACCACGTTCAGGGCAGGCCTGGGTCCGTGTTAATCTGCGAACAATCCACTGCCCATGGGTCGGGAATGACGGTGATGATCCGCCGAACCGATCAATATGCAACCCGCCGC
>NW_026454122.1:0-5377 GCF_943734635.1 Anopheles cruzii
GGCATGTTGGAATTGCTGGTAGCGGGCAGTTCATAATCAGAATGTCGTTGTCTGCTCCCTGAAAGTAAAAACAACATTATTTTCCCCTAAATACTCAGTACTTATGTACTTATTCAGTACTTATACTTATACAAAAAAGGGATTGTGTCAGCCCTTATAAAAATATGAAACTATTGTCCCCTTTCAAGACAGTTAACCGACCCTACAGATGAATTGATTTGAACAGTTTGAAGAGCAGCTCCAAATATTCGCAAAAGCCGAAGCACCAACGCATCGAAAATCGCTCCAACTTTGTAGAAGATTAAAAAGCATTCTTAGCACGAAACTCAACATAGTTCCACGGGTCGATCACAGAGATATTCAAAGCCAAGCCAACACATTCCGCACAGATGCTGCATCAGCTTTTAATATGAAAAACCGCTTTTTCCGGTCCACAAGATCCTCATCAAAATCACCAACAAGGGAAACCTTTGCGAAGGAGATCTATGCGACATTTGGGAAGGCATCAGGCTTCTGTGCAATGTTCCCAAGGTGTTTGTTTGTTTAAAAGTATACAGGAAGTGATCGAATCGAATATAGCCAGTGCGGTTTAGAATAAGTTGCTCTTACAGTTACCATATTGTGTATAATTTTTTATCAGGTTGGCGAATGTCAAAAGTACTTTTATGTGGTTTTTCTTCTATGTAAGTTTCGGAGAAAGGTTTCGACCGCCTCTTCTTCTTTTTTGGCGCTACAACCGCTGAGCAGTCTTGGCCTGGCACCAGAGACAATGCTAATCTCTGATGCTCTTCTGTAACATTTAATTTTTACGGACGGGATTGTTAGCCCCGCGCCAACCCCCCTGTCACGCCGGTATCGGGAATCGAAACCATGGCCGGTTGAGTTACAACCGATCCCGGGATTCGAACCACGGCCAGCTGCGCTGACAGCGAAGAGCGTTACCGACTGCTCTATCAGCGGGGGTAAACTGATACTATAAAACGTAATGTAATTTCAGTTTTAGTTCGTATTCGCATTTTTTTCTATGCTCGGGATCTTATTGAAGGATCCATATGTTCTGCCCCAAGCCATTAGGTCAAAACCACCTTTTAAGTAGCATACTTCCTTACCATTATAATTGTTATCTTGAGAAACCTTCCGAACGATCGGGCGCGTGCTGAACAGAATTCTATCGCGATCGATCATATCTTGCACCGATACCGGTATGATCCGATGCCGTACGCAAACAATAGACGCAAAAGCCGGAGGATGAGGCAAGAACGGGACACCCGCCGCTCCAGGCTGATCCTGTTTCAACCATTAAGCCATCAACATCGAGAGGAGAGGCTGCCGTGCCTCAGATTATCACCCAACCGGGCGGCTGCGAAATGTGCAAACGTCTCAGAGCCGTCGTGCTCCGAATCTGAGTCACATTAGGAAACGATTTAATCTCCTCCGTCTATTGTTTGCTCTGGCAACGGAGGAACAATCGTCTGGAGCAGCGGCCATCGAGCGAGGTGATATCTTTCGCCGGCCGTGAGTCGATCGAATCGGTTTCGGCTTTCGCCCAGTCTCGGGCTGCCCAAGGGGAAACCGACCCCGCCTGGTGGCAGAAAGGGCCAACATGATCCGACATTATGCGGTTTCGGTCCAATTGTGGCCGGCGTGTCGAAATTAGCTGAAGTGTCGACGGGGCTTGGGCGTCGGGATTCGGGCTCCCGGGACGGGCCGCACAAAGAAGCACCCAAACAAAAACGGGGAAAACAGAAAGGCTCAAGTATTTCGGTTTCATCAATGTCTCTGTGTTGTGTTGTTGGACGCCTAAGCCACCCTTCAAACGGAGCATAAACAAACTTCCAATCCGTCCACGCCGTCGGCTTCGCACGGCTTTGTCCAAGGGGCGGCTGCACCGTGTGTCCTTTGCCTTGTGTGTGTTTGGGTAAACGGCGTGTAATATCTGCGACCGGCCGGCGATCGTGTGGCGAGGTGTGAACATGAGTCCCACTGCCAACAACACCCCGGAAAAGGGAACCGATGTGTGAAAACGGATCATTAGCGCAGCGGGAGGGCCGTGAGCAGGCGTGAGACCGTGGCTTGGCTCGTTACTTTCGAATGTACAGTCGAAAGCCCCAGACAGGACATCGAAACGCAACGTTCAATTGATTCGGATTATTTACACGCCAAAGTAGCGAGCTTGTTTAGCTTAATCGAAAGCAGAAGAAGCGAATGAGCGAATCCTTTAAAATGAAGAGTGTCTCATCGATTAGCGCTGAGTCAGTTCCACTTAGCTTTAAGATTTTAATTTTTTCTTGCCTCAGGGTGCCTTCCTCAGGGTGACAAGATTCTCATCCGTTTTTTAGCCGTTCTTGGAGTGTATCCTTTCACAGTTTCGAGATGCCTTAGGCCTTAAATAAATGTTAAATATTAGGGTAACTTTAGGTAAAAATACAAGTTGAGCTGACAACTCAATCGATAGCATTCGACCCAGGGACTCATCCTTTGAGTTGATCTTTCAGAATGCAATGTAATGGCTTAAATACTCTTACCATTAAAAACCCCATTATTATTTAAATATGAAAGCAGAGTTTTTTCAGAGTTTTCCATGCTCCAGCCTTTTTATATTTACCCTGTAGTTTAAATATAGTTTAAAAGAACATTTTAAATTTACAGTTCTTCATGAGATCACTGAAAAAAAAAGTGGCAAACAAATCGCAAAGTGACATACGTGAGGAGAGAACGATTGAATGCATTCGCAATCAGGGGCTTCATTGAATGGGGATCAAGTTAATCTTAAACCATCCGTTAAATTGAGCTCCTTCCAGAAGTAGCGCCTGGGACTGGGCCGATCTTTTTCGGGGACCTGCTGACTAGTAAGGGCTAATTCGGCGCCACGTTCTTGGGGCCGAAGGTAACGAAATCTTGCGGTGGTAAGTGAATCCAATTCGAACGCTACGCGCTGCGAAGCGAATCTGGAAGTTGCTTTAAAGGTTAGGCTGTAATTCGGTTACAAGTTCATCGGTTAGCATTAACCCGAGCAATTCGCAGATGATTGGGTTTTGGTTGGCGAACTCGGCCCGCGGGGGCGAAAGAAGCAGAACAATATCCTTTCTGCACAAAGCTACTCGTTGGCTCGGGGTTCAGGGCAAGTAGTTTTTAAACCAGTCATGTACTGCATTTTTTTTAAATGTATGTTTATAGTTTTAAAATGACGAACGACGATCACTACACTCGATGTAGCTCAATAAAAGGATGCTCCCAGAAAAGAACCTATACTTTAAGGACCGTCCCGATAATCTAACATTTCAAACTAATCTCAGCCTATCTGCAGTAGCTTCAGCCTCCTTAACTTGGCTTTTAGCCGGACTTCAGTAGCAACAACAAGAGCGGTTCGTGTTTAGCGAGGTCACCGCGAGCGACCAAGAAATGAATGTCCGAAAATGGCTTTAGTACTATTTCGAGCCGGTCGCCGCTTCCTTGTTCTCGAAGCGAGGAACCTAAACCGAGCCCGCTAACGAGACCGGTTCACGGCGTTTTAGGCCGTTGGCGCAGGATCCGCCTGCGCCGTGCTCCTCCCCGTAATGAATGTGTCCGGTCATTAATTTAATTTGACGAGATGAAAAATCAGTTCTCCAGCATACGTGCGCACGCGCTCGAGCGCAATTAACCGGCGGCCGAAATCGTGGTGAAGTGGGCGAACGAGCGAGAATAGGATTCGGGTCCGTCCGTCGGCCATTACGGCCAACTCGGGCCACGGCCAGGAAGGCGGTTTACGCACGCGATCGTACGTCGGCAAGAAGGAGAAAATTTACATTAATTGATCCAACAAACATGGCCGGCGAGGATCGCCCGCCTCACACTTAAGCCCCTGAGGCCAGCGAAAACCGCGGCACATGCGCTTGAAGTGCGCCCGAACTTCATTGGATTACGCTGGCCACCCCCAGGAGAGCCGAAGGCACGCGTCCGGATCCGCTTCACCTGTGCCATTGGACGCGAATGGGCTCGAAGAACGTGGCAATTAGTCCGCGTCCGCGTACTCTACTCGGCATTGGTCAAGAACGTGTCATTACAGCATCCTGTTGGGGAAGATGTACAGATTCCACGGTGGGTTCTCGATATCGACGCAGATAATGTAGGATGTGGACGTTACACTTTAAGCACCGAAGGAATGAAATACAGATAATAACAAAAGTGGAAATGATCATTGGAAATTAATTCAAAGTGAGCTACTATAACGCTGGTGTAATGACATACTTATGTACAGATTTAGTAAAGAAAATTTCAATTGAAAGTTCAATTAGGTATAGCCCAATCTGTCTAGGTTAAAAATATTGGAAATACAGACCTGCATAGAACTGCTTGGAATATTGTGGCTACCTAGAAGAAGTTAAGATTACAGCGTTAGTAACATCCGACAATATCACCAGAGCGGATTGAAACTAACAAATCAAGGGCTTAGCTCATTTTATGGCAAATGTAATAACAACACATAAATAAATAATACCTTTTGAATGTAAAAAATTAACACAGAGACATTAAAATGTATTCGATAAGCTAAAGTTTCTATGCTTGCTTTGCAATATGCTTTGTTTAATTTAAATCTTTCCTCCGTACGCAGATAATTTCAATATTGCTAGTAAGACCGATAAATCTAAGTCTTGTTCTATCTAAGTTGTAACAAAGTGCTAGTAAAATAGTCAATATTTTGATAATTATCAGGCCAGTTATTGAGCACCACGGGACACTGGTTTAGCAGATAACAAGAAATCTCAGCCATTTATTATAATATTGTTCATGAAGCGTGATCATATTAATGAAACAATCAGTAAACAAACTGCTAATTGCACTACATTCCGATTGATCGAATGCTTAGGCTTGATACAATTAGATTGGACGTAGAAAACTACAAACATGTGTTCGGGAAAAAGGACTTTCTCGGTATAGATAAAAGGGACAATATAGCAAATTTTGTTATTGGTAGGTCTAATTATAGCTACGTCACAAGGGTTTGCGTGGAGTTCGAAGAGGGATCATTACATGGATGGAAGGATTTGTTCACCCTAAAAGTAGCACATTATTGAACCGTTCGAAGGGCCACCATGACGAATAAAAAAAAAATAAACTTGCTATCGATCTATAGCATATATTAATCTTATAATATTTATTGATATTAACGTAATAAATACCACCAAAAATGCTAATTATTCTATCATCAAGCTGCGGGCGATTAAAACATAGAGATTGACGAAAGTGACGCGTATCGGCTTCAGATATCACGATGGAAAGAGAGTCAAACCGCGCCATATCATCCGGTTATCATAAATCCCGATAAACAGTATAATGACTTATTCGCTCAAGAGCAACAGATGTAAATGCCAGAATGGGCTGATTAAATCTTGCC
>NW_026454122.1:5877-12932 GCF_943734635.1 Anopheles cruzii
TTTTTTTTTAGGTGTTTCGGAGCTGCACGCACGCAATAAAAGTTAATACTTTTCGACGTGAGACAGAGGCCAAAGATCGCACCGTGCGTGGTCCCCCGGGTGGATTGTGGAACGGCGAGGATGTATTTTCGGAAATGCCGCCGAAGGGTGGCCGAATCGTCAGATCAAAGCCGGCCCGACGGCGGCGGCGGCGGCATCGTAAAATCTTGCGGCGTGACCGATACACGCAACACCGGTTTTCTGGCCACTTCATCAGCAGCCACCGGGCGATAATGTGCGTGTGTGTGCTTTGTAGCGTCTTTTCCGGCATGCACCGACCCTGTCGTCGCTTTCCCCGGTTCGGTGTCGAACCGCCACTACGGATATGTGGACCAGGGACCAGGCATCAAGTGAAAATCTTGTGAATGAATCCGTACGCTGGTTGAAGAACCCCAACGAACATCTTTGAGTAAACGTCACAACGGGCAAACGATTAGCAACGTTACAGTAACTTTATTCAAACTACTATTAACAAGAGGACAACTCGGGGTGTTTAGTAGAATGCCCTATTTGAATCTTTGTTATTTTATTGAAAAATTGTTAGATTAACTTCCCTGATATACGGCAAACAAGAGCCTTCGATTGACCTTCATAGTATTTGGTTGCAACAAACGTTCGATCCAAAACCGATTATAAGAATTTCTAGTAACGCATTTGTTGAGCCACAAACTTGTTTCTTATAATGTTCGAGGCAGTCTACGCTAATTTGTGATGAAAATTTGAAACCGAAAGTTATCACTTTCTTGCCGATTAGTCCTTTTTAACGGTTAAAGCTCGATTTTAAAGAATGCAAGTTCTATCAGAAAAGCTCAATTGTTCCTGTGCTTTCGTAGCATGCGAGCTTTTCGATTCGCAAGTTGCACGCAAGCGAACGGAGTGCGCATCATACTTCGGTCGTTGGCGCTAGTATGCACTGAAGAGAAAACATTTAAAATAACTGAACAGGGTAGCGGGAAATCAACCAAAATGACCAAAAAAAGCAGAATTTCTTTGTAACGTTGGATTTTTTAATGGTATGTCTACAATGTTTGTTTCGATATTAATATATTTATGTGTAGCCTTAGTCTTAAATTTTATAATTGCTTTTTAAAAGTATGTACATAAATGCGAGCAGCAGTTTATTCTCGCATTTCAATAATTGCATTTCCAATGTCGGGTTTGATTTGACTAATGATACTTCTTCTTTCAAGAACATTTTCTGGCATAGGTTTCACATTGAAGAACATTGGCGCGGATGCTGCGGTTCGATGTTCGTTGTTTTTTGCTACACTGTCCGCCGAATGTCTTGCGGAATGTTTTCTTCGGAAACATTAAACAGAAGCGGCTGCTACTCATTGACATATCGCATTTTACAAATCATTGTGTGTTTCAAAGGAAACCCGCGCGGGCATTGAAAAGGAATTAGCAGCTACTTAAGGCACCTTATACTTTGGCACCTTCGCCGCGCCGGAACTCACACGCGGGAAGATCTACAAACAATGTGGCGTCACATCGATCTTTCCCGGCTAGGGCTGGCTGCATTAACATTAGTTAACCACTGTTCCAAAATCAGACCCTGAACGTCTTACAGAGTGTCCGAATCCGAGGTGAGCGCGCAACGAAGCGAAACATCCTTTCCTTCTCGAACCACTCGAGACAGAATTGTTTGGAAAAAAGCAAAAGCAAGAAACCTATTTGCACCAACACAAAGAGAAGGAAGGATCGGATCGTTTGGCCACCGGGTCCACCATGTAACACAAGCATGCGGTTTGGTTAGAAAAACTTTAATCGCATCCTTTGTGAGCGGAAGTGGTGTGATTGCGAACAGCATTACAGTACGGAACGTAAGCGACGTGCTAGGCCGGATATTTTGTCAATTGTCTACTGTTTGTTTCAGCCTAGAGTTGGTTTCATTATTTTGGCCCGCTCCGTTTCGTGGTTTTCTCACTTTGTATCACATTTGCCATGCTTTCAACACTTCAGAAAGACCGAATAAATAAATTTGCGAATTAAAATAATAATGAAAAGATCGTTACTGTTTCGTATTTCTAATTTGAAACTATTCTATGACTGAGCTCGGCGGTTGTAGTAGCCATATAAAAGAAGACATGTGCTATATCTTCCTTCTTGTTGAGTAGAGGTAGAGGTAAGGTCAGTAATATTTTTTAATGAAATTTGACAGATAAAAGGGATTTTTTTCGACTCACTGATACTATAAAACGTAATGTAATTTCAATTTTAGTTCGTATTCACAATTTTTTCTATGCTCGGGGTCTTATTAAAGGATCCATATGTTCTGCGCAGAGCCGTTGGGTCAAAACCACCTTTTAAGTAGCATACTTTCTTACCATTATAATTGTTATCTTGAGAAACCTTCCGAACGATCGGGCGCGTGCTGAACTGAATTCTATCGCGATCGATCATATCTGGCACCGATACCGGTATGATCCGACGCCGTACGCAGACAATAGACGCAAAAGCCGGAGGATGAGGCAAGAACGGGACACCCGCCGCTCCAGGCTGATCCTGTTTCAACCATTAAGCCATCAACATCGAGAGGAGAGGCTGCCGTGCCCCAGATTATCGCCGAACCGGGTGGCTGCGAAATGTGCAAACGTCTCAGAGCCGTCGTGCTCCGAATCTGAGTCACATTAGGAAACGATTTAATCTCCTCCGTCTATTGTTTGCTCTGGCAAACGGAGGAACAATCGTCTGGAGCAGCGGCCATCGAGCGAGGTGATATCTTTCGCCGGCCGTGAGTCGATCGAATCGGTTTCGGCTTTCGCCCAGTCTCGGGCTGCTCGGGAGAAACCGACCCCGCCTGGTGGCAGAAAGGGCCAACATGATCCGACATTATGCGGTTTCGGTCCAATTGTGGCCGGCGTGTCGAAATTAGCTGAAGTGTCGACGGGCCCAGGCCGATGGGATTCGGGCTCCCGGGACGGGCCGCACAAAGACGCACCCAAACAAAAACGGGGAAAACAGAAAGGCTCAAGTATTTCGGTTTCATCAATGGCTCTGTGTTGTGTTGTTGGACGCCTAAGCCACCCTTCAAACGGAGCATAAACAAACTTCCAATCCGTCCACGCCGTCGGCTTCGCACGGCTTTGTCCAAGGGGCGGCTGCACCGTGTGTCCTTTGCCTTGTGTGTGTTTGGGTAAACGGCGTGTAATATCTGCGACCGGCCGGCGATCGTGTGGCGAGGTGTGAACATGAGGCCCACTGCCAACAACACCCCGGAAAAGGGAACCGATGTGTGAAAACGGATCATTAGCGCAGCGGGAGGGCCGTGAGCAGGCGTGAGACCGTGGCTTGGCTCGTTACTTTCGAATGTACAGTGGAAAGCCCCAAACAGGGCCATCGAAACGCAACGTTCAATTGATTCGGATTATTTACACGCCAAAGTAGCGAGCTTGTTTAGTTTAATCGAAAGCAGAAGAAGCGAATGAGCGAATCCTTTAAAATGAAGAGTGTCTCATCAATTAACACTGAGTCAGTCCCTCTTAGCTTTTAGATTTCGAATTTTTCTTGGCTATTACACGCATGCGATAAATCATCATACATTTTTTTGTGAGCTGCGTCGGGGACCAACTTTAGCATTATCGAATTGACTTCAAACGTGTTTTTCAGGGTGACAAGATTCTCATCCGTTTCTTAGCCGTTCTTGAAGTGTATCCTTACATAGTTTCGAGATGCCTTAGGCCTTAAATAAATGTTAAATATTAGGGTAACTTTAGGTAAAAATACAAGTTGAGCTGACAACTCAATCGATAGCATTCGACCCAGGGACTCATCCTTTGAGTTGATCTTTCAGAATGCAAGGTAATGGCTTAAATACTCTTACCATTAAAAACCCCATTATTATTTAAATATGAAAGAAGAGTTTTTCCCGAGTTTTCCATGCTCCAGCTCTTTTATATTGACCCTGTAGTTTAAATATAGTATAGTTTAAATATGTTGGCAATAATAGTCAAACACCGCGACCGTTCCGTATCTTGAAGTCCTTTATTATCGATCACGAAAGAAGCGATCCGAAAGAAGCGACTCAAAATTAGTCCGTCTGGTCCGGCGTTTCGCTTATCACTCCCGGTTCTTTCGTAATGCCAAGAGTGTCCCAGAGAGTGTCGACCGATGATCCTACCTCTCTCACTCGTGAGTCGATCGGTGATCATCTCTCTTGGCTCGTTGGCTTGGCTTGGCTCGTATGCGGGTCTTCAGCTTGTTTGCAGCCTGGCATGCAAGCTAGCTGGCTGGCTGGCGGCTAGCTGGCTCTACCAATATCGGCGGCTATTGGTAACAATAGTTTAAAAGAACATTTTCAATTTACAGTTTTTCATGAGATCACTGGAAAAAAAGGTGGCAAACAAATCGTAAAGTGACACACGTGAGGAGAGAACGATTGAATGCATTCGCAATCAGGGGCTTCATTGAATGGGGATCAAGTTAATCTTAAACCATCCGTTAAATTGAGCTCCTTCCAGAAGTAGCGCCTGGGACTCGGTCGATCCTTTTCGGGGACCTGCTGACTGGCAAGGGCTAATTCGGCGCCACGTTCTTGGGGCGGAAGGTAACGAAATTTTGCGGTGGTAAGTGAATCCAATTCGAACGCCACGCGCTGCGAAGCGAATCTGGAAGTTGCTTTAAAGGTTAGGCTGTAATTCGGTTACAAGTTCATCGGTTAGCATTAACCCGAGCAATTCGCAGATGATTGGGTTTTGGTTGGCGAAGTCGGCCAGTGGGGGGCGAAAGAAGCACAACAATATCCTTTCTGCACAAAGATACTCGTTGGCTCGGGGTTCAGGGCAAGTAGTTTTTAAACCAGTCATGTACTGCATTTTTTTTTAAATGTATGTTTAAAGTTTTAAAATGACGAACGACGATCGCTACACTCTGTGTTGGTACTATAACCAGGAGCGCTTAAAAAAGGATGCTCCCTGAAAAGAACCGATGCTTTGAGGACCGTCCCGATAATCTAACATTTCAAGCTAATCTCAGCCTATCTGAGTTTGCGGTAGCTTCAGCCTCCTTAACGTGTGTTTTAGCCGGACTTCAGGTCACCGCAAGCGACCAAGAAATGAATGTCCGAAAATTGCTGTAGTACTATTTCGACCCGGTCGCCGCTTCCTTGTTCTGGAAGCGAGGAACCTAAACCGAGCCCGCTAACGAGACCGGTTCACGGCGTTTTAGGTCGTTGGCGCAGGATCCGCCTGCGCCGTGCTCCTCCCCGTAATGAATGTGTCCGGTCATTAATTTAATTTGACGAGATGAAAAATCAGTTCTCCGGCATACGCGCGCACGCGCTCGGGCGCAATTAGCCGGCGGCCGAAATCGTGGTGAAGTGAGCGAACGAGCGAGAATAGGATTCGGGTCCGTCCGTCGGCCATTATGGCCCACTCGGGCCTCGGGCAGTAAGGCGGTTTACGCACGCGATCGTACGTCGGTAGATCGGTCGGCAAGAAGGAGAAAATTAAAATTAATTGATCCAACAAACATGGCCGGCGAGGATCGCCCACCCCACACTTAAGCCCCTGAGCGAAGGCCAGCGAAAACCGCGGCACATGCGCTTGAAGTGCGCCCGAACTTCATTGGATTACGCTGGCCACCCCCCGGAGAGTC
The DNA here is from genome assembly GCF_943734635.1 of Anopheles cruzii. Taxonomy (NCBI): domain Eukaryota; kingdom Metazoa; phylum Arthropoda; class Insecta; order Diptera; family Culicidae; genus Anopheles; species Anopheles cruzii. The sequence continues at coordinate 11,512 of NW_026454122.1, forward strand.
GAAGGCACGCGTCCGGATCCGCTTCACCTGTGCCATTGGACGCGAATGGGCTCGAAGAACGTGGCAATTAGTCCGCGTCCGCGTACTCAGCTCGGCATTGGCCAACAACGTGTCATTACAGCATCCTGTCGAGGAAGATGTACAGATTGCACGGTGGGTTCTCGATATCGACGCTGATAATGTAGGATGTGTACGTTACACTTTAAGCATCGAAGGAATAAAATACAGCTAATATCAAAAGTGGAAATGATTATTGGAAATCAATTCAAAGTGAGCTACTATAACGCTGGTGTAATGACATCCTTATGTACAGATTTAGTAAAGAAAATTTCAATTGAAAGTTCAATTAGGTATAGTCCAATCTGTCTAGGTTAAAAATATTGCAAATACAGACCTGCATAGAACTGCTTTGAATATTGTGGCTACCTAGAAGAACCTGTTAAGTTTACGGCGTAAGTTACAACCAGAGCGTGGACAGAAACAAACAAATCAATGGCTCATGTTATCGCAAGTCTAAGAACAAAACATAAATAAATAATACTTTTTGAATGTAAAATAATTACGCGGATACATTAAAATGTATTTGATGTGCTAAAGCATTCATAAAATATGCTTTGTTTCACTCAAATCTTCCCTCCAAACGCAGATAATTTCAATATTGCTAGTAAGACCGATAAATCTAAGTCTTGTTCTATTTAAGTTGTAACAAAGTGCTAGTAAAATAGTAAATGTTTTGATAATTATCAGACAAGTTATTGAGCAACATATGACACTGTTTTAGCAGATAACAAAAAATCTAAACCTTTGATTATAATATTTATCATATTATTAAAACAATAGCAGACAAACTGCTGAACTGACTGCACTACATTCCGATTGATCGAATGCTTAGGCTTGATACAATTAGATTGGACGTAGAAAACTACAAACATGTGTTCGGGAAAAAGGACTTTCTCGGTATAGATAAAAGGGACAATATAGCAAATTTTTTATTGGTAGGCCTAATTATTGCTACGTCTCACGGGTTTGCGTGGAGTTCGAAGAGGGATCATTACATGGAAGGATGGATTTGTTCACCCTAAAAGTAGCACATTATTGAGCCGTTCGAAGGGCCACCATGACGAATATAAATAAACTAACGTGCTATCGATCTATAGCATCTATTAACCTTATAATATTTATTGATATTAACGTAATAAATACCACCAAAAATGCTAATTATTCTATCATCAAACTGCGGGCGATTAAAACATAGAGATTGATGAAAGTGGTGCGTATCGACTTCAGATATTACGGTGGAAAGAGAGTCAAACCGCGCCATATCATCCGGTTATCATAAATCCCGATAAATAGTATAATAACTTATTATACGCCCAAGAGCAACAGATGTAAATGCCAGAATGGGCTGATTAAATCTTGCC
>NW_026454123.1:0-6729 GCF_943734635.1 Anopheles cruzii
CGAACCTGTCCTCGCTGTAACGCAATGTTTGGCGAGGCCTTTGCCACTCCGGAAGAAATTGCTGGTAAGGCCCGATGGACGATGACGGTACGATTTATGACCCTTTGCGAAGGGACATTCGGCACCCGAGGCTTACTTCCAAGGATCTGGCGCGAAGGATCCCAGCGTGCAAAGGAGAAAGCACCTTCGGCCACGCGGCGCGTTTCGCTGCCAAAGCACTTCTCGATTCGTGTGATAAGTGGCCGATGATCGTGGACCTGGGCGGGCGACAAACCGCAACTTTGCGGGCGCTACACCGGTGGCCTATCAATACGTTCGAACGTTCGGGGTTTTTGTTTCACTTTCCGTGTCCTTAAAATTGAACTTAACCAACGGTGTGCCCCGGACGGTGGAGGGACCGATTTAAAGGCCGCTGGGAGCAATCGCGCGGTGGTGGCCATAAAACACCACTTGAGGCAATGGTTTATGGCCTTTCGATGGGCCGGGGCGAGGCTGAGCCAGCAAATTGTAACATGCCCTACGGGCACTATCGGGTGTTGCCGGTGGTTTACATAATTTGATAAAGTGATTACGGCATCATTCGGACACGAGTACGGTGATAAAATCAATTAGCTTATCCGCATAGCATCTTCTAGTTAAATGGAATCGAACGTTTGTAAACGTGGTTTTCACAGTTCTCAATCGCATCCTTACTCAGTTTAAAGCATGCTTCTGATTAAATTCACTGGCGAAAAGGTAAAATCATCATTGACAAGAAGACTGACTGACAAGAAGCAATTGAAGAAAATAATTTGTGACGAATCTTAATGTGTTTACAGTGTCACCTGGCGATGTTTGCTACGATGAACCGATTGGAATCTGGCATTATTCATGCAATCACCGATCACCAAAACCGACGCTTTACTTGCTTGAAGCTTACTAAATGTGTTTGCTGTTTAAAATTCGCTTGCAGCCCACACACATTTGCAGCGGATCCTTTTGCGGCACAGTTGAACTTTGCTCCGGGAGCTGGAATGGTCCCGTGGGTCACGTCTGTGGCCGAGGTCCCGGTTGTCACAAACAGTCGCTTCCGGTCCATTACTTTCGATGCATCATCACAGCCTACCGGGCGCTGCTGCATACGAGCACTTCACTCCACACGACGGAGCGACATGTGATCGCTCATTCTTGGCATGCTTCGTTTTCGACTCACGTAGCACGGCGGAACCGAAGCCACGCATCATCCTCTTCGTCAGCACCGCTCATCATCATCATCCGCTGGCACCGGAAAGGGGCACGCACCCAGCTCAGCATCAATCGGAACATATTTCCTCATTTTCGTCCGCTCTCTCTCTCGCTGACATCTTTCAGCCCGATGTGCTCGGCGCAAAGCTGGCGCAAAGCTGGCGCTGACATGGCGTGCGCTCGGAAACCATTCCGCGTGATTTGTGTTCCGGCGTGCGCCTCGTGCCCGTGCGTGGCAGCTGCCGATATGAAATATGGTAATGAGATTTCGCTTAGTCTCTGGCAATGATTGATTCCGGGTTGATTAATTGCGGGCAAGCAGGCGGGCGGGCTGTCGAGAACCGGGTGCCGGATGCGCGGTTCCCGAGGAATGTTCAATCATCATCCTTTGCGTTTACGCGGAAGGACCCCCCCCCCCCCACGGGCGGTGGCGGAAAAGTTAAAATTGATTTTCACCGAAAAATGTGAAACCAAATGATCCCTTTTTATTATGGGTAGAAGCAAATGGCCACGGTATGTCACCAAGTGCTCGAGCCGCATACACGAGCACGAGGTGGTTTGGTCTTTTTCCGGATTACGTGTTGTTCTTTAGCAAGTCGTTCATTCGACGTTGAACAAACAGAAAGGCAACAGGAGTGATAAAGGACGAAGATTTAACTTTATTAACTGAGCACAAGTTGCTTGTGGCTTTCTTTTTTGCATGAACAAGTGCCGTAGTTGACTTTCACCAATTCGCTTGTTGCTGGAACTTAGCTAGCGCTTGAAGCTTTTAAATGTAAGATTTCCTTTTACCTTTGTTGATACAATATGATCGAATATAATTTGAACCGGCCAAATCCCCGATGGCTTTGCGATGTTTTATAGAGGGGTAATTTGATTTGCTTCTGATTTACAATTTATTTTCGAGCACTCTCGCTCTATTGTTACCGTTCGCCTCACAATGTCTTTTTAAATCCCCCAACTTGCCGTTGAGCTTTGATTCGGGGTTTCTTGGCATCATTTCGTAACAGTCCCTCGGGCTTTACAATTGTTTTCGCAAACGAAAAAAAAAATCCCCTCCCCGACCGTGAACGCCAACGACGGCATCCATTTGCATAATTTCGTCCCTCCGGGAAAATACTGCCCCAGTGGCACCTTGGCCAACGATAAGGCTGATCAGCTTTCAGCATCATCATCACTTTCGTCTGCCGAAGACGTTCGTCTTTGTATTTTTTTTGTTGCGCCGCCTTCCCGTTCGATTCCGTGACTTCGATTAGACAGTTTTCCTCGGTTTTCAGGGCAAACCCACGGCTCCCACGTGACCACCGTCGGGCCGGTCGCCGAAGGATCATTAATATTCACGGCGGCGTCAGTTTGTGGCACCGCATGCTTTTGGCCACCGACCGGTACCACCGGCACTGAAACGGACAGGAATGTGTCGAACGAAGTTGGGTCAGTTCATTTTTTATCACACTTTCCCGTCCGCAAGTGGCAGCATCGGTACCACGGTAACCGCAGAACCGGGCACGCCGAAGAATTCAGGGACCCACTCACCACTTGGTCGCTCCTGCCATGGCGGTACCATCTTTGGGGAGTCAAAGTCACGTATCGGTAATGATAGCGGGCAATAATTCATTCGAATAAAAGTCCCGAAACTTTTAATCATCCACCAAAAATGGGGCCAGAGAGAGAGTGCTAGAGCGAGAGAGAGAGAGAGTGAGATAGAGAGAAAGAGAAAGAGTGAGAGAGAGAGCCTGCAGCCAAGGTAAAGGTTTGGTGGTTTCGATTAGGCGTACTTACCATGCAAATGGAGGTTACATACGGCCAAGTGACATCCATTTTCACCGTGAGAGCCATATTAATTGGGACCGGAGCGAATTCGAAGTAATGAAATGCTGGAGGCAATTAGTTGTGTCCAGTTTTATGTTTTAATTATAAACTGTGTCCGCTTTCTTCTGGGAAAATGCACTGCAATTATGCAAATTAAACGTGAGGACTTTCTGACTTTCGTAACAGTGGCCAAGAGTCAACAATGGCAGGCACTCAGTAAATTACATTTATTATTGACTATTCCGGTAAACGGTACAAAACGCTGACTCGTGCCACAATATGCAATTTGCTTGAAAACTTGTGAGTTTAAAGGTCCAGTTAAATTCGCTCGTCCTTCCGACCGGGCCCTGCGAGTGTCCCAATTGAAACATAAGTTTCTCTGCAAGGTTTTTTGAGGTGGAAAATTGCCGTCCCGAAAATATGTGGCACCGGGAGGCATTCCGGGTTTTTGCACCGTGACGTGAGCTCGGATAGGATATCGAATTGTGGCGAGGATTATTTTACGTTGCTCCGTGTTTTCATCCCCCGTGGCCAACCGTGTGGCTGTCGCAGCTCGCCCAGGCGCAGCGGATGCTTCGCATATCCTCGCGAGGGTCATTGTGTCAGATTTATGTTTGTAGGTGTGTTTTTCATCTACGCTTCGCACTACCTCACCGCTGCACCAAGAATCCCTTCCGCGAAGGACTTTGGGCTTCGCCGAGCCAAACGTAGCTCGGGTTTTCTTTCGGCCGTTCCTTTTGGGTGCTACAAAAACTGACCGCCCGACTGGACTGGGTGGAAAAATTCAAAATTCATGGCATAGAAATCATAAATTGAAAGCCAAAAGCTGCTGGTGCAGCTGGTGGTCCGCTCGTCTGGACGGAAAGCGGTGGCTGGACGACTGTAACAGGATTCTGTCAGCCTCACCGGGTGCCCTGCATATGCATCCAGACGTCCAAGGCCCAGGTCGGGCCACATTTTTGCTTTCCCGGGATTTTCCATTTTAGTTTGCGCTCCCTTTTTGCATTCGAATGCGTTATGCACAAAACGCCGGAAACGGCGGGGCGATGGGGATTCCCTTGAGCCGGCTACACGAAACCGATAAGCAGCTCTCCGCGTTGCACGTCGATTCGATCCGGCATCCAACGGGTGTCTGCATAATTCATACACCCGGGCCAGGACCGGAAAGGATCGTACAATGTTTCCCAGCCCTGGTCCGCTCGGAACTGTCTCGGATCGACTCGCTGCAGGTCGATTCCGTTGGAGTTTCGGATGGGGGCCACCATAAAAACGCAAAAAAATCGACCCATACCGGTCGCTACTGCAGGACCGCGTATGACACGCGCTGGGCACGGGAAACGAATAATTGATAATTGAAAGAAAAATCTATCTATCCCTCGCTCGCTCGCCACGTAACAGCAGTTCATCGATGGCCATTTGCGGCCGGGGGCCTGGGAAAGGATAACGAAGCATCGACGCCCGGAAAGCTTTGATCGTTGTGGCCGCCGCCGTGAAAGAAGGGACCCTCTCAATTGTGAGGTTTATTTGGTCGGCGAACGGCGGCGTAGTGTCCTTCAGGGCCGGTTCGTACCCCGAATCGGTGGCAAGGACGGGGCTCGGAATCGAGACAATCGGGGGCTCATCTTGCCCGAGGCCAAAGCCGGGACGGAAGAGTAATGAGAAGCAATATTGTGCGTCCATCGATAAAGTACTACAAAATATGCCCGACATTACGAGCACTCCGGGACGAAATGGGGGACGAAATCGACCGAAAAGTTACCCAGGCGACCGGGTCACCAGTTTCGGCGGACCGCACGGAAAGGTTCTCGATGGATTCGGACTCAGCGAAGTGTAAAATATTCGCCAGTTTGCGTTTTGAAGGCGACACTAAGAAAAGGACCGTCGACACTAGCAAACCGCTGACCATCTCCGCTACTGGTGCCCAATCGGAGTTAATTCCTTTCTTCGAGCGACCGATACAGAGGGCACCCGGAAGCGCCCAAGTGCCCTCCGTTGGCCGATGCTGCTTGGGAAATAATTATTTAAGTTGGGTCCCGCGTCCGGTTTCGGGCACCAACTATGGGGCCCCGAATCCCTTCCCATGGGCGGCTAAATTAATGCAAATTAATGCTTAATGCGCTCGCGGTGCCGCCTGCAGATCAGCAGCTGAACCCGTATTTATCGGTCGCCATCGGTCGAGGACAATCGCTTGCCATCGTTTGATGTAAATTTACTACAATCTGCAGTGCCAGCGGTTTATGGTATCCCGGCCGGTGGCATCGTCCTCTGATTGCGGAACGAAAAAGAAGTCGAGCTTCCCTCACGGCGTCTCCTGGGTGGGGTGGAGGGTGTACGTACGGCCGCCCACCGTAAGGGCGCATAAATAATCCCATAAACTAATGAATTTGAATTTCACATGCCTTCCGAGGCTCCGGAGGCTAAAGATTGATGGGCCAGTGGGAGGCATGAGTCGAACCGGAAACTACCGAGCCGGCACTTGTGTGCTACGCAGGATTTGGTAAACAACTTTTCATGACTTCCAGACGAAGACAGAGAGCTTGTTTCTTTCCGTGCGACGGGAAGCGGGATGTTTTCTTTGTGGGTTTTCCTTCTGCTCGTTGGCCCGGTCTGGACATTTTGTTTACGTTTATGAATTTTAAGCCAAACATTTGTTTCCTTTATCATCGGTGGAGGACAGGTGCTTCAGGCCGACGACATTGATACGGTGAGCCGGGCCTGTTTGCTGTTTTTTTTCTCTGTTGCCATTTGTTTTTCGGGACAACACTGCAAACCGCTGCCTGTGAGTGGGGTCTGTAATTGAGTTTTATGAATTTTTATCTTTATTTGCACTTAATCAAGGACGACGGATGTTGGTGGTGAACGGCTCGGTCGGCTGGCCGACCAGTTGAGAGGCCCACACTTGAACTGTGATGAATATTTATGCCATAGGAAAATAATTGAAATTGTGGCCTGTTCCGAGCCCGGGATGCTAATCGTGGCGCATCAGGCACCACTTTCAGGGCGGAAAATGGCGAAAATGGTGGGAATTGTGTCGTCTAATGAAAACCAACGCTCGGCGGAGCCTCCGAATAAAATGTGTTTAGAACTTTGCCATTGTTTTTGGGGGTTGGTTTTCATATTGTGCCACTTCGTTAGGAAGTGAAAAACAATATAACGTGCATTTGTTTATTCATTTATTTAAGTTACAGTTAAGTTAGCAGCCCATCCAGAACGTTCGTCATCGCCATCGCCAAGAACCACTCGCCCGCAATCAGCTTTATCTCAACACTGTGTCGTTGCTAAGACAACGTTCTGCGCCGACCAGGAACTCCTGTATCGTTCGGCTCGAAACTATGGTGTATCCCAACATACTAGGCTGTTCATTAAGTTTTGACGTTCGATACCATAAGGCGCTGCTACGAACCTAATTTTTTTTTGTTATACTGGTACACTCTTCAAATGAACGTATGTAAAGTTTCATTTCAATCGGACACTTAGTTTTTTTTTACAAGCCATTTAGTATCGACATGTCACATTACTGTTTTACAGCTGTTATGACGTCATCATTTGATGAAAAACGTTTTCTGGGCACGATTTTTTTTAGGTTTGAAAACAGATGGAAGTCGCTAGGGGCCAAATTGAATTGGGTGGATACTCCAACAATTCGAATTTTAATTCATGGATTTTTGCCATTTTCGAAATGCACTTCTGACAGGG
>NW_026454123.1:7229-12913 GCF_943734635.1 Anopheles cruzii
GCATGCAATATTTTTTTGCCACAATCTGCGAAACATACTTTATACTACTAGGCTGTTCATTAAGTTTTGACGTTCGATACCATAGGGCGCTGCTACGAATCTAATTTTTTTTGTTATACTGGTACACTCTTCAAATGAACGTATGTAAAGTTTCATTTCAATCGGACACTTAGTTTTTTTTTTACAAGCCATTTAGTATCGACATGTCACATTACTGTTTTACAGCTGTTATGACGTCATCATTTGATGAAAAACGTTTTCTGGGCACGATTTTTTTTAGGTTTGAAAACAGATGGAAGTCGCTAGGGGCCAAATCTGGTGAATTGGGTGGATACTCCAACAATTCGAACTTTAATTCATGGATTTTTGCCATTTTCGAAATGCACTTCTGACAGGGTGCATTGCCCTGATGCAAGAGGATGTTTTTCTTTTTCAAACCGGGTCTTTTTTCACAGATTTTCTCTTTCAGTTGGTCTAAAATGTGACAAAAATAATCAAAATTTATTGTTTTATCAATTTGCAAATAATCCGCTAGCAAAATTCCATTCGCATCCCACAAAACTGATGCTAACATCTCTTTTGGCAATTTCTGGTCGAACTCGTTTCGGAACCGAAGAAAAAGTTTCAAATCACTCCTTAACCTCTTGTTTTGATTCAGGATCATGGTAATAGACCTAAGCCTCATCCATAGTGATGATTCAATGCACAAAATCCACTTTATCCAATCGAAAACGCTTTAAATGTTGTCAACAAAGATGCATTCGAATGCGTTTGTAGCAAATGCGGCACCCATGTTGCAAACAGCTTTCAGGAACCCAAAACTTCAGTCAAAATATTGGTTATACTGCTCAATGAGTTGGCTAGGGATGGTACTTAATTTCTATCAGTGATTAGACGATTTTCGAAAACGATATCCTGTATTGTTTTACGATTTCCGATGTTGTGTCTGTTTTTTTACGTTTTTGACATGGATCGTCTTAAAGGCTACTACGACCATGTTTAAACTCAGAAAACCGCATTTTAACCACCTAATTAAAGGTAAAGAGTCCTTATACACTTTCAGTATTGGTTCATAATTTTCCTTTGCATTTAAACATTCTAAAAATAAAAATGAAATCACTGCACGATACTTGATTTTTTTCACTGTAAAACAGTAATGTGACACGTCGATACTAAATGGCTTGTAAAAAAAAAACTAAGTGTCCGATTGAAATGAAACTTTACATACGTTCATTTGAAGAGTGTACCAGTATAACAAAAAAAAATTAGATTTGTAGCAGCGCCCTATGGTATCGAACGTCAAAACTTAATGAACAACCTAGTAACGGTCCTAGAAAGGAGTAAAAAGACACTTCGGTCATATCAACCGGCAACGGAACATCGTTTTAATTCATTCACGGAATAGAAAGAAATGGTTGGTAGTAAACGTAACTTTAATTTATTTATTTATTCAAGAAACAAATCCTGTTGAGCCAATGCTTGAACAAAGAGAACGTAAATCTAGACGCTCGTTAAAACGGAGACATCATTGACGGACACGTTAGCACTGAATTCAAAGGAGTCGTAGTTGGCATTAAACTCTCTGTTGGCACGACGTTGGCCTGTTTGGGACTTGCTTGGCCGATCACAGCATTACTCAATGTACTAGTCAACTGTCGTAGAGTCTACTGACAAATTCAACTTATTTTTAAAATATATTATGAGGTACGTTCTTCCTCTTTTGAAAGCATCCAATTTTATACAAACGACAGATGAAAAAGTTATGTGTGATAAGGTTTTATTAGGTTTAGTACACGTGTTTCAACCGCTTGAATCGCTGGAATGTCGTCGTGAAAGTATCCTTTCATGGCCAATTTGAGCCTAAGAAATAGGAAATAATGACATGATGGCAGATCACGCGAATACGGAGAGTTCTTGTCCTTTCTGGAGGTTTTGATCATGCCTTTCGAATGTCTGTTAATGCATGCGGCACAAAACGAGCACAAAGTTTTGTGTTTTTCAAACATGAGTTACATTTTTCCAAATTTACTTCACTTGAGCTACACATTCTTCAGCCAACATCTTTACAGAGAAATGTACATTCACAGTAATGTTTTAACGAACGTTTTCATCCAAGTCTGAATGATTTCGGTCTTGGGGAATGCTCAGGACTTTCATCGTCTTTCAAGACATTACGATTCATTTTAAATCACTCAAACCACTGCTCTTCAAATTTTGCTCTTAAAATTTTGCTCAGTTTTAATTTTGCTCTTTGTTCCATTTTTACTTTTTTGTAACACGTGTACTAAACCTACTATACCATAAACTCTGCGATGTCCTGTGTACTGCGATTAAACCAAATTCTGATCAGACCGAATACTTTTTTTTGCTAAACCCTGCAAAACCTGTGAGCAGTAAGTCATTAGACACAATGTTTGAATAAATATTTGTATTCACTTTCAACAAACTACGAATTTAGTTGCTTAATTGCGATCGACGATGGATCGATCGCCAATCGCACCAGCCTCACCAGGCACCGAACTGTTTGCTCAACCTCGACAACCTCCAACATAAAAGGCACTCACCGGGTGGTAATAATGCAACATGTTTGCCATATCGCCCCCCGGGGCCACGAGTCATACCCGAGAGCATAGCTCAACTTTTACCTCTCGTCTCGCTCTTTCTCTCTCTCGCTCTCCCTATTGATTGTCTCCGCTGCGCATCGTAACCTGAGTACCCGACGAAGCTCGAAGCTTGTAAGCTCAGGAAGTGTGGGCTAGCAAAAAAGCATCAACTACCGCCGGACCAATATTTGGACCGGACAAAGGCGAAAAAGGTTCCACAATCAGTATCTTGCTGGTCGATTATTCATTCTTGCTCCGGGGGCTTCAGCAAGCTCAGGGCCGACCCAACCAGCCAGCCAGCCAGCGAACCATGGCGGCTTCCAGCGAAAAACCTGGTAGCTTCCGGAGCACCCAGGCAACGAGCCATTCCCGGTGCCGCTGGGCTCCTGTCACCGATGGTTCCGAATGCGCTTATGTTTGAAAAATCGAACGGACAACTTTGGCCATAAATAGGATGAACTGGCATAAAAAATTCATCCCAAATGCTACTACCGCACTTCGGGATGGAAAATATTCTTAGCCCTCCAACAAGGACTTCTCGGCAGTCGCTTCGGAACCGACTCCCGGGTCCCGTGCCCACCCGCTCCCCTGTGGGGCCACAAACCTTCGGTCACCTCGCTTCCGGCAGGACGGTAAAAATTGCAAATTCACAAACGTTCCCGTTCCCGGTTCGGTGCGGATCCGGCTTGCACCGGCCAGATCCCGGCCAGAAGGACAGATGGTTATGAGGGTGTTTTTCGCATTTCTTTTTTTCTCCTTTCCGCCCAGAAAACGCCAGCCAAGTACACCTTTCCGATCGATCAGACACTCCGCCGGGCACGGCGGGCGATGAAAGATTGTGTTCGTTTCGCTGGCAAGTTTGTTGCAAACTCATGTAAAATTGAACTGTCTAATGAAACGGAACGGAAGTGATTTGGTAATCTGTTTACCATTTGTTACATGCTGGACCTGCTGGTCGCTCGCCGAACCACGAACCTCTCGGTGAGCGGTTCGGTTCAACTGGCCGCGCCGTCCGTACGGACGGAATGGCTCGGTGCCAGTGAGCGCAGCAAGTCGAGCCCGGAACCGCCGGAATGTTGTCGACTGCCCAGCTGTCGGCTGGTTCAAGAAATTAGGAAAGGTTCGGCGAAAGCCGAGAGGTCGTCTTGCACTTTCGGACAAATTGAACCATTTAGACCCCGCCGACCCGACAGTTTGCGTCGTCGGACCGACCGATTCAACGACATTAGCTCTAATGGGATCGAGTGTTTAGCATATGAATAAAAGATTTATTTCTGCTGAGTGATACGGATTTCTTCGGGCCCATTTCTTGCCAACTTCGGGTTGGTCGTGACGGTTAAATATTTAAATAGTCAACGCCAGCAACTTCTCACTGTTTTCGGTGAATGCGTGAAGCTCACGCGACGTCAAGCTCAACCTGCAACGGAACGGAGTCTATTGTGTAGAATAATCCAATATCATTGTCGCCGTAGAAAAGGTGTAAATTTCCATAATCCCTACATAAGTTTCGTGCGACATAGGGCCAGGGTGGCGCTTGCGATGTTCATCACATATCTGGAATGAAAAGTCAATATCGCCTGCATTATGATCAGATACGAGGCCATCCTACTATAGGCGGTTTGTAGTTCTACGTCGCAGCTCATACGCGAGGTCGATCTGTTCGCTCGCCTCTTTGTGTAGATTTTATAATGAAAGAAAATAATGAAACTAGTTGTGCCTAGCACGACTTCCTTCGGTTTATTCAGGCGTACCATCATCGATACGTTCTTGCTTTGCATCGTGCTTTAGAATTTATGATTTTGTCACTTTTATTCTAGATCCTTAACGCAAGATAATAGCCGTAGCCGTAGAGCCGTAGTTGGAATCCTTTTGGTCGGTTGGGCTGGTGAAAATTTCGAATAGTTGAATAGCACTCAGCAAATTCAGTGCAAATTTTCGCCTCTCGGAGCGTGAACCCAGCGCCCGCAATCAACTCCACAGATGGTCCATTTTCATCAGCCAACACGGAGCCGGATCAGCTTCCCGCTTCTTCGGCGAACGATTGTTATTCAAATTAGGAAGCTGGCGCACTGCTATCGGCATACCAGCAGACCACCAACCCCAGATGGCAAGGCCTTCGGCGTCGCTTCCAGCAGGCACATTATGGATGTCAATCTCGGTGGTTCCGTAGCCACCGTCGGCCGCATCGGCATCGGACGAGCAACCGTGACGAGCAACGACAAACATGCCACATCCGTCGCTAAAGTAAGCCATTTGACTTCAGAAAACACTCGCAGACTCGCAAGGGCACTATCGTAACGGAAGCCTCCCAAAAACCCGCCACGGCCCACGCCCACTCCCGCTCGGCCGTAGCTTCAACTTTCGAAAACCAAGAAAAATAGTTAAGATTTAGGAAGCCGCCAGCGTCGTCTCAATCGTCTCGAGCAGACGCAAGATTTACCGGGCCCGTAAATGGGCTGCTCGTGACTCGCTTGTCGCTCGGCACGATGGTACCGGGGCGAAAGGACACTCCGGCGGCGATCCGGCAGCTTCGATGATGAATAGGTAATTTCTGCACTTTCGGAAGCCACTCCGCAGAGAGGGGACGCGAAGGGCTCACATCCGAGAAGATGTGTGTTGCCTTTCGGAGCGTTAAGTGAAGAGCCGATGGCGTGTCTGGAACCAGGGCTGCCGTGTCTCGAACACGGGCGATGATACCTAATGAAAGGCTGTACCTTCTCGGCATGCCCTGAAGGCCTAGGCAGACCTGGTTGTGTTTGTTCCGGACGGCACCATGCGTAGTGCTGCCGCCTGCGGCGACGACGGCGGCGGCGGCGACGGCAAAATATGTGAATATTTTATCATACTATTATGTGCTTCGGCTCATTTCGCTACCTGGCGACGCCATTAGGATCGAGTCCGTCTCCGGCTCAATAGCCCTACCGATGGTAGGCCTTAAAAGCCAGGGGCATACAGCTTACAGGAGCAAAAAAAAAAAGGAAAACCGTCACGCATCCTGTTTGGCTCTTCTCGAGATACACCGGCTCGGCGGGGCCGGAGCAAATGGAGCAAATCCGGACACGGATAAGAAAGGATCGCGCC
>NW_026454124.1:0-12912 GCF_943734635.1 Anopheles cruzii
AAGTCAGTTCCGAAGCGCCACGGAGCGAATCCTGGGCTTTTGCTGCTGCCGAACGGATGTGTGTTCTTGGCAGCACTTGGCCACCATTGGCACGTTATCTTTGGCGAACCACCGGAGCTACTCCCGGCCATCCTGTGCGAATGCCGGGCGAAGCCTTTTTCTGTCTCTCTCTCACATCACCGCATCAGCTCCACGGAGTCGCCTTTCCCGGTGGCTGCGGCCACTCGTTGATAGCGCCGTATGTCCGCAGCAATTGATACGAAATGTGTGAGCCGCAAGAATGATGCTGGCCGGCTTGAGCCGGAGGAAGAATTGTGCTTCTCGGACCGATCACGATGAGAATTAATTTAATTTAAAATAATGTTTTACTTGTCCGTCCTTTCTGGTGGACTGTCCGTCCTTTCTGGTCGCTACCATCCTCGGTAGTTTTGGGCTCGGGGCAATAACAGTCACATCGCACAACACAAGTGCCTTTTATGAAACGAATCATGAAAAACAGTTGTCCGACTTCATTCGGTTCTTTGATCCATAAAATCACTCGCGTACCCTGGCCCTGACATTTAACATGGATTTTTGTTTGTTGCTGTGTTTTAACGGCCAACATAAAGAAGACATTCGGATTTCAATTTCCTTTCCCGGTGCCGGTGATACGTTTTGAGCGATTTGTCACGCTGACGAGTGGGTGGGCTATCAAACCTTTCGGGGGCCCCATTTTGGGCTGCCTTTCGGACGATTAAATATAGCGCACTGCCCATTACCGGCTCGGGAAAGGAATTTTCGCAAGTGCCATTTTCATTTGTTTTTCTTTCTCCTCTGGGGTCTTTCCCAAGTGCCGTAGAAACGAACGGAACGAACTAAAAGTCATCCCCCGTCGTGAGGCCGCCACGGCAGCTGAAGTATGTAAATATTAAACTTTTATGATTATAGAATTATCCAAGGGCAGCTTGGCTGTGTGGCACCCCGTCTGTCTGTGTGTGTGAGTGTGGTCGAGCAATAGAAAGTCATTATTCCGTGGCCCATTAAATGGCGTTCGGACGGAAAGCGAGCGCCCATCGCTCCGGTGTTGGGCTCGCAGCCGTCTTTACTGCCGTCAGACGCATCAAACGGGGTCTGCCCTTGCCAGACCAGACGGACGATGATGTCGGACGGATTCGGACCTGCACCAGGACGCTCATAAAAGGTTAGACACACGCGAGCCGGAGTGTGTCTAATTTCCAATGGACATTCCCGGCTAGGCGCCGATGGCGCCGAGAGCTTTGCATCTCGAGAAATATTTCGCCCGACGGGAACCGTCGAGAGGGATTGTCCCCCCCACCCCCTTTGCCATCCAGCACCCAACCCAACGACGGACCGACGGACGTTTCGCCCGTCTATCTCCGGCATCTCTGCGCCACTCAATCGCAGTCCTTGAGTCTTTACGAGCAATAAAATTCTTCCACATTCTGCGTCGGATGATGGCTCTGCTAAGTCTGCTAAGTCCACCCCAAACAGGGGCCACGAGTGACCCGGCTGCCTCGGTGTCCAGCCGTCTCTCGAGAGAGACGGTTTCTACAGTTCGGTTCGCATAAAGTTGGGGGGTGACAAAACCTCAATTCAATTGACAACCAAGTGTCTTGCCAGGACGCCATGAGATCTGGCAGTGTCTGTCACTTACCCTAACAGCTCCAGCTTAGTTCCAGATCAGTCTCGAAAGACGCCATCATGGGCGACGTCAGATGGGTTTTGTAACATTCTTTCGTGCTGGCCACAGGCAAACAGGACGTCCGCACTCGATGCCGATGCACTTCGTTCTTTATTTAGTGTGATAAAAGTTTAATGTTACCATCGGCCACCATTTGCTACCCCTTTGCCCCTGCTGCTGCTGGGAGCTGATGAAAGTGCAGCCCGATTGCTGTCACATATGTTTGCCGTTTTACCGTTGCGCAAACATATCTTCCTCACCCGACACGCGTGGCATAAGTTGCTCGGAAATGTTACATCGGAAACGGGCGCACAACGGAAAAAGTACGACTCCATGATATGAATCTTTCATAACGTACCTTACGATCGGCCCGATCGGCCCGGTTACACAACGGTGTACGAAAAGGGAAGCGGAAAAAGCTCCAGGACCAGGAGTGGATCCTGCGGTGCTGTACTTTCTTCATCACCATCACCACCACCACCAGTGACCACACGGTGGAGAAAAAAAGACGTGGCAAGTAAAAACACAAACCATAGACTTTTGTAATACCTCCGGCCCCGGCCGGACACTCCGCTACGCCTGGCACCACCTGCACACTGAGTCAATATCTGTAATGGCGGTGGCTGGGTCGGGGTCTCCACTCGGAGCCTTCCCTATGCTCGGGGTTCCCCGTGGCCGTCGGGCAGGAGAGTTGGCCGGTGCTTTACATAAAGAAAAGTTAGTTTTCTCCAATATCCCAAACCAAACATGGGTACCCCGAACCACCACCACCAACACCACCGCCGCCACCCCGGTTCCAACATCGGCAGGGGTCGCCGTCAGTTCAAAAACAAACCCTTTAGTAATCGTACACAGAGAAACTTCATCGCCCCCTTTCCTGTTCGCCCTCTCTCTTGCTGGTCCTTCCGTAAGGATCTAACCTTCTTCCCGCACGCCCATTCGCAGCGCCCCGCGCGTCGGTCCGAAGGTTCATAAAAAGTATTACATTTTCCCGCTTTTCTTCGCCCCGCTGGCGTCGTGGTCATCGTCGTCGCAGAGATAGTTTTCCCATTCGTCAGCTGCCGTGGAAAGGATGAAGTTACACAACGAGTGACCGGACCGACTCACGGGGGTGGTGGACGACCCATCCGACCCATCCACCCTTCGCTTCGGAGCCGTTTTTCCCCGAAGGAAAGATGATGGGATTGCTTGACCTGTTGGGGGCCGACGGTGGATTCTCTCTTTTATATTTATCTTTGGATAGAATAATTAAACATTTCGCAATCAAGCCAGGGAGGTTCCCCGAAGTCCACCAGCCCACCCTCTTATGGTTCTGCGTCCCGCGTTGACTCGTTACAACGGGTCCGTTCGTCCTTCGTAAATCAAAGAACCTTCCGGCTTTCCTTTTGCCTTCGCCTTTCCGGGGCTGGGCATTCTTTTATGTTTCCGCCGACCACCGCCCGCCATAGTCGAGGTCTGTTGCAAAGCAGCACCACCCGCGCACGGTATTGACAGTGCAGAAGACATTAGGTTGTGTAAAAAGTCTGCGCGTTTGCGCTTTGTTTCATTAACTTTTATTTGCGGACGACGTTAATCGAATTTCTATTGATGGTTTGAGTAATTTGATAGTGCCATCGGGCCAAAACTTTTGTGGTTTCTCGAAATGGTAGCCATTGGTTGTCGGCAGCCGACATATCTTATTGATTCAGGGCACGTTGTCAAAGATGTGTCTGGTTTGATGACATAAAACCAGGAAGGAAACTGTAGGAACCTCCAGGAACTGTTACTGTCGGTTCGTCACTTAGCTGTTGTGTTAGTTTCTAGCTTATAATTTAACGATCAATATGCGGATAAATATAGTCAGCAGACTTCTTCCCTAAATAGATTACTGACGAAATGTATTTGAAAATTCTCTACTGTCTCGACTCTGGTCTGTCCATTTTTGCAGGCATCATCTGACTCAATATTGCGAAGATGCATTTGAATCTTTTCAAAGACGATTCACTCAAGTGCCCATCTCAAAGAGTGGTTGGTTCTAGCAAAATCACATACCAGGCTGCAATTTACGTTATCTCTCACTTGGCATTCACCCGCAGTCACATAGGAGCTTAACATTCCCGGCTCTTTTCATGTTCAAATTTCTAACTGCTCAATTTGATGCCTCCTTCATACTGGCCAATGTTCACTCGCCCAAACCTGAGCGGCTTATAAGAAGTCGTCTTGTGAATGAGATGAATGTGTAATCCAACCAATCGTCCTCTAGTCTTGACCCCAATGCAATAATGCCAGAGTATATTATCGCTGTGTTCGTCTGTATTGAACTACGACATGTCCAATAACCAGTGTAAGACCGCTCTCTATCTTAGCTCATTCTAGGCAGAGAGTAGAGCCTGTAGAGCCGAGTCTTTATTGTAATGTAAACTCTTTGTATCTTTCTTTAAGTTTTTCTATTGTAATACATAAGTGTCAAGTAAGCCCCTTGCCCCCTGCCCCTTCACCACTCCGTTAAGCTCTAATTTCAAATAATAAAAAAAAGCACCCAGACCACTGGCCGAAACGGGTCATTTAAGGACAAAGACATTTGGCAACACCTAACGGGTTCATTAACATGACAGTTCGATGAAAGTCGCGCGGAAAGAAATACCAACAAAAATATATTTCATTTTTGCTCACCGTTTATGCAACGGCCCTTCCGCTTCGCGATTAATATACGAAGTATTTTTCAAATTATTTTTCAATCGCAAAACATACACAACATGATTACGCTTAGCATAAACGGCAGCTGCAGGGGTTAGCAGCAAAAATGGCTTCATAAAACAATGTCAATGGCACATCATATCGGAGCGCATTTCGATGCGATTAAAATCAACAGACTGCACGGACCGGATTATGCGTGAGGCGCGGCTTCCGAGCAGAACCGCAAAAAGGCACTAACCGTAGTCAATCATTCAGCCGGAACAGCGCGCCGCCATCCTCCCGGTCCGGCCCCATCGCCCCCCGGCCCGGCTCGACCTGCCGAACGGTGCCAAAAATCACCGAGCTGCGGCCGTAAAGGAACCGTGTGGAAACATTTCTAATTTCATGGGAGTCATTAATTTTGTTCCTTGCCGTAATTAGAGGGCCCACGAAGGGACGGCACCCGGGGCCCCCCGAGGGTGCCTGCTTGATTTATTATTGAATTCCTTCCTAATGAGTCGACGCGCAACGGGGCTATTGAAGACATCTTGGGTCGCTACGGTACCTTAATAACAAAACCAAACATAAATTTCGCTAAAAAATAAACGTACACGGCAAATGCGTCCGTCCACGGGCCACGGGCTAGGTGCTGAGCGTTATTTGCCCTCACCGATACCCCCGCAAATAAGCAACCCAATCCTCGCCCTCCCAGGCACCGGGACTCGGCGGTAGCTAGGAGTTGAAGGAGTGTTAGAAAACGTTCCAGAACTTTTTCTTTCCGCCCGCTTCGCTCTCCGAAGCGGTACACCGCAGGGGCAGGGCGAGGGGAGTGGAATGTTTCGCTGCTGACCAATTCACCAACCGATGGCGAGTGGACGAGGGGTGGAGGGCTCTGGTTCCACCTCCTGCGGAACAAGTCCCGGCCCCGGAGTGGCTCCCGACCCATCGTTGGCGGGCTCTCCGTTGTTCGGGGAAAACTATTAGAAAATGAAGGGTACAACACACTCCGCCCCTCGGGCGCTCCGGCGAAGGGGACAGGGTGCGCACCCCCGGATCGAACCCGAAGAACCCGAAACCGTCGGAACCACCCTACTGTGGCCGGCTGTGGAGCTGGAGAGTTGCGGAAGTTTCGGTCAGAAGCTGCCAACGCGCCCGATGCTAATGCTGCTGCTGCTGCTGCGGTGCGCTGTCCAGGGCAAGGGTTTTGTTGTTAGTTTAGGTAGGAACGGAGCGTAGGTCGCTCTCCCGGTGGCCCACTGGACAAAGCCGGCCGTTGGCTGGGCCGGACCGTTGTGTTTTGTCTTTCGGACGTACTTTTCTCCGAACGGTTAGTTGCATTTAGGAAACTTCCCTCGCCTCGCCGTCCGGGTGGCAAAGGCTAAGGGTTGGTCGGACACCACCCTGCCACACACACACACACACACACAGTTCCGCCCCACAAACCCCCGGTGGTGGTGGCCGGTATGAATGATTTGGGAACATTTTCGACTCGTTTGTTCGCGCATGTAGTTTTCGTAAAGTTCCGGACAGTTCCCGGGGGTGGGCGGCGGGGAACCGTGGGGTCAGATGAGTGACGGTAAGAAATAGAGAGCGGGTCCTGGCCGCACTCGGGGGTGCGTTGGGTGCTGCGGTTTGCCGTGGCAACTTGCCGGGGTCCCGGGCGCCCGGCGAATGGCCCGGCGAAAGTTGGAAGGATCGGTCCGCATCGGGGCCTCTCCTGGCACAGAAATTTGTGCTGAAATTACTAATTTATAGTTTTAAAAAGTACCTCCTCCAGTGGCCCCCGGTGCCACCCCCCCAGGCAGGGCCACCCAGGGAGAGTATTCGAAAATGTTCAACTACAAAAGTTAAAACGCTTCGGGGTGCGAGCTGTCGGTTAGCCGTGTGGCACCGAGAACGTTGTTTAATAGCAATTGAGAGATTTTTAATGGCCATCCGAGGGCCGGGGCCGAGGCCCGGTTCCAGGAAGCTGGGCTGCGGCATGATTACTTTGCTGACAAAATCATCCATATAGTTGAGCGATGAGCGTTACTACACCGCAAACTGCACGGCGAGCTACATTTAAAACTTTAAGCAATAAACGCGAAATCCGAGGAGTTTTCGGAAAACGAAAATATATTACACGCCGTTGCCTAGCGACCGCCGTCGGGAGTCCTGGTCCACGAACGTCGGTGCTGCGGTGCTCAAGCAAGATCACGGCAAGGTCCAGGCTGGACAAGACGACCAACGGCGATGATTATGATGAGCCGTTCGACCAACTCCGGGGCCGCACTTTGAGGTATGATTCGTGCATAAATATTACTAATGCACTTTCGGCCCGAAGCGGAACGCGCCGAAAGCGAGCGTCTAAAAGTTACAGCCCCGGGGCCCAGAGCAAATCACAGGAAGCCGAACGCCACGGTGCATTACAGGACGCCGTTCATCATCGCTGGGAGGCATCGCAAATGCACTCGCGAATGCACCCGGCCACCGTGGCCCGGCATCAATCTCTATTATCCTTGGATGGCGATGCGGTTCCCGAAGGTCCCACAGCTGCTGCTGCTACTGCTGCTGGTCAGATAGATTGCCCTCTTCGCGTCGATGCGGCCTAATTGAATTTACTAATTATTATTTATTTTCTGCCACCAAGAGCACCGTCTGCCACCGTCTGTCCCTGAGAGCCTAAGGAGCACCTCGGAAACTTTGTTGCAGTCGCGCAACAAAGTTTTGCGCAAAAGCTAACGCAATCATTCGCACACGTGGGCAGCAACATTTAGCCTCTTCCGTTTGATCCTTCCTGATCCTGACCTGGACCGGGCCGTACTCCGCCGCACTCGCAGTTGCCGCTACGCACGCACGGCCCACGAAAGCCCGGTGAAGGATGATTCTCGGGGATCCCCAAAATGTCCTGCAGCCGGTGCGATCCGTCGCGGACGCACAGGACCAACAGCCATTGTACTTATTAATTTATTTTGTTAGTCTTGTGGAAAAGTGAACCAAGCACAGTACGCACACCGGGCTGCAGTGACACTGCCGGATCGGCACCATTTTCCGTCCCATCGGCCGGGCCGAATAGGATACGGATTTTGCGTTTCGCGGACTCTCGTCCGGACGCAGCGCATTAGTGGCCCGTGGGCTGCCGATTTCGCGAGGCTTTCCGGTGTGTGCTTTTTATGTTCCGTCCGGTCGCCCTCGACGGATCTGACCTCGAGAAGGCCTGGCTGTGTAGTGTTGCATCGACCAGTTTTAGCATCGACGATGATAATACTTGATTACACAGACGGCCGTGTTCCAGGGGGGCCGGCCCTGCCAGACGGATCGACAGCCGTACGGTGCGTCGATCGACAGCGCCACCATCATCATCGTCATCGTCAGGACTCACAATCCCATTGCAGGGTGGCAGAAATGCAGTCTCCGCCGTGCTGTGGCGCTGAAATCGAGTGCATCGAATGTTGGGCCTCGAAACCTTGCACCCGGACCTTGCGGCCTGCCCAAAGGATGTGTCCCCAGTGGGAGAGAGCGAGAGAGAGAGAGAGAGAGCGATCCCATAAAGCAAACCCCGGCAATATATAACGGGGCAGCTCTTGGGCACTTGGGTACGGCGCAGTTTGGAATCCCTTTTGAATTGCATTTTTCACGTAGGCCGAAGACCCAGGCCGGGCGCAGGAAGGGAAACAGGAAGGCTTACCGCCTTCCTCACCACCGCTACTACCGACCGTGCGGCACGGAACGGCGCCGGATGTGAGGTTGCTATTTGCACCAGAAACCCCAAGAGCGCACACCAATGGGCGGTGGTGGTGGTGGTGGTGGCGATGCAACTGCATCTCACTTGATAGCCATCGCTGCAACCCGCATGCACCTGCGTCCCGAACCTCCGTCACCGTGTGCCCCCGGCCTGGCGGGACAACACCAGCTGCAGCGTTCCCGTTCCGAGCCACCGGGTGCAACAACAATAATGTCGACGTACAAAACTGCATCCTGCACTCAGGCACTAGCCTGCACACACACACACACACACACACACACTGATAGACAGAGAGAAGGAAAACACGGCCCTAGCGAACCAATACCGATGCGGAGCACCTACGCCGACAGAGAGAGAGCGCGAAGCGGAAGCGGACCCAGCGGCCGAGTGGGCCCGGACCCGGAGATGGATGAAGATGAAAAGTGCATGAAAATTATTTGCAGCCCTTTTCCCAAATTGACCACACACACACACACGGGGCCAGGGTAGAAGAATGTCCACCCGGAGTGCGAGAGCGAGCAAATGCGCGAGCGACAGAGATCATAAATATGCATCTGAAGCTTGGAAAATTTACAGCTTTTTTCAATTTTGGACCCCCATCAAGGCCACCCCCCCCCCCGGTGAGGCGGGAGGAGGCCACCGGGTGCACTCTGTCAAATGCATCAAAACGCATAAATTTTTCCCGCAGGAGCAGGACGCGTGATAAAAATTCCGCGCGCTCTCCCGGTTCGGGGCCTAATATTGCGGCGCGCGGCAAAAAAAACGGCGCCAAAATGCCCACCTGATTGTTGTTGTTGTAAGCCAGGGGGGTTATTCCCCCCACACCCGGCCTGACCTGGCCATTTACCTTCCGGGGGCTCGGGGCGGGATACGTAGTGTGTTTGGATGAGTTCACCTCTCCACAAATCAACGCGCTCTCCATGAAGTTGGTGGGCTTTGTTGCGTCGCTTTGTCGCTTTGACAAAATTCAGCGCCCTCCCCTCCCCCACGGTGGCCCCCAGTGACGCATCCTTTGTTGTTGGAGGGACCCCCCCCGGGTGGGGTCTCTATTGAATTCCCGTGCCTGCCGCTTCGTGGAACAATTTGGAAAATGCGTTTTCCCTTCAAACTCGTGGCGCCTACCTTGCGATATTCGGTTCTCCGACGTAACTCCGACCAACTCCAGCCAACTCCACGGGGCACAAAAATCTTTCCGCAGGCCAAACGCAGGTTTGACCAACGTTCGACTTAAACACTAGCGCTCTCGGGCACGCTCGCTGCACGACTGATCGCCGAAGACAACGGTGTCTTCGGACGCACATCCTGAGATCGCTGCCCAAGAAGAACCAGTTCTTCAAGACACCGCCAAGAACGGTTCCCACCAGCGAAACCCAATCGGGTCTCGACTTAAACCGTTGAACCGCCGGGGTCGGGTTGTGCCACTTTTTCCCCCTTCGGTGACACGCCGTTGCGGCAAACCTGTCTTCCCGGTTCTGCGCCGCGCTTTCACACACTTGAAGATCTGGCCCTCTGGTGGCCTTAATGTGGCCTGAATGTCCTAATCATACAGATCTCAGTGCCGGGGAAAGGATATGCCCGGTCTCGAATTTCTCGCCTCGCCTGTTTGCTCGCCTCGGCCGCCTCGGCCTGTTTGCATTGGCTGTCCGCCCGCCCGCCCGTCCGGCTCCGTAATCCGATTGCTGCCTGCTGGATTGGTTGCGCCCGGGTATTACACGCGGACCAAACTCTTGCGTGCGGTGGAAGCGATAAAATTGCAACCCTCAGATTGCGATTATGTTGCAACTAAATATCTGGCCGCCGGACCCGGACACCTACCCTGGCTGGCTGGCTGGTCCCGACGCGCAAAGCAACGTCAAACGTGCGCTTTGCGAGTTCGCAAAGTTCCGACCGACCGACGGTCCGGGGCCCAGCGAATAATACGCTCTAATGAGTTTCGGTGTAGTAGTCGGTGTTGTGGGGAAAGTTTTCCCAACTACCCAGCGGTGGCGCTGCGCTGTAACATCGCTGGAAACGAGGATCGACCTCACGAGGATCGGCCGCCAGTCGTCGGGATCCAAGACATGGCAGCCATCACCGAACCACACGGTACATGACAGAATCCTCCAGGGGGTGCTAGTGCTGGCCGCCCACCCTCGGTAGGTGGGTCTCGTTTCATCGACCCGGCGGTCGGGCGTGGTTCTCTGGAGCCGTGTCGGACTTTTCTCGGAAAGTTCGCCAACAGTGTGCAAGAGGAGACCCACCGAAACGGAGTTGAGTTTAAAATAATAAAACTTTTGCTGGTACCCCGCGTGGTGTCCTGGACACCCCAGAACGCCAACGGTAATTTGAACTTTTCCATCGTTCCCTGCCCGGCGGTGGAAGCCCCGGTGGTGGAGGAAAGTTTCCTTGTCCCGTTCCCGTTCGGTGGGGCGTGAATTGAATTATTTATTCAGACAATTTGCCGTCCGGACGGTGACGGCGCACCTTCTTCTTGGTTTTGTGGCGTACGTCGCTATGCGCCTTTTGGTCCTTACAGCCCCTTGGACACACACATCAGCATCGTGTCATTAATCGCGGCGGTAGGGTCGCGATCGCGCCAAGACACACGGCCAAAAGTACGCATTCCAATAATTAATGGCATTCCCGTGCTCCGGAACGAAACTCCGGAGCGAGCCGGGCGGAATCAATCGATTGCTCCGGGTAGGGCTTGCGTAGGTGGTCCTTGCCGGGTGTAGTGGTGCCACCCACACGCACGCACACACAGCCAGCCTGGTCAGCACTAGCGTAACGCACCACCCAAAACCGTTGCCTCGCTCGCTCCGGCTCTCTCGCTTGCTCCCGGGGCTCGGATCCTGATGGCCGGAGCAGATTTTTAAACAACTTTCGTCCCCATTTAAAACAACTACCGTTTTTTCATCTAATTCCTAAAAAAGGAGGAAATAAATTTAATACGCTCTCTCGCTCGCTCTGGCTGGCCGGAATGCGGCGGTCGGTCGGTCCAACAGGACTCCTGCTCCTACTACGAACTCGCTCGGCACCCCACACCGATCCGATTAGAACTTCTTTTTATCGCTCCCATTTTGTTGTCTGCCAGCCGTCGCCCAAGTCATCCGACTCTCCCGAGATCTCCCGACTCGATGATGGTGATGATGATGATGACGCTCGTCGTAGTCGTTGGTCGTTCATTCGAGGATGCAGCATTTCTTACAAGGCGCACACCCCGGCTCTAGGCTCTCGAGTGCACCAGAACCAAGCGATGTCCGAGCGATGTGACTTTTCCGAGGGGTGCCCGGAACCCCACGTGCTCTGTTGAAAAGTTGAAAATTCACCGCAGCTTCGCCTTCAACTGTCCGAGAGTCCTCCACGGAGATAGCATCGTTAGGCCGAGGTTCCGGAAACACCACCATCCGTTCCGCGTGCGATCAATGAAACATTTTCAATATATTAAAACATAAAGCAACAGAGAACCGCTTTTCATTAGCCAAATCAACAAAGCAGGTCCTTTATTTGTTCGATTTCGAGTGCGCGGTGCGATCACTTTTAATCACTCAACTGATTTCGATCAAACGTGGACACGTGGACTCTGGGGTTCCACTGGGTGCACCAGATACCCGGTCCGGGCTTATCTAAGCATCGCCCTGACCTGACGCATATTGCATCTGGCAACACTGTTGGAATGAGAGAGTGGTCCACAAAATTGTGTGACGTTTTCTTTGACGAAAAATGGACATAGAACTGAACCGCTGGGTTCCTGATGGACAGTTAATCCCCTGCGAGACGAGTGCACTCAACCGAAAGAGAGAGAGACAGAAAGAGCGCCGAGCGTGAGACCTTAAAGCCGGAAATGCGTTAATAAAATTCCCATCATAAAACGATGCATATTTTATGCATTTAACATTCCATTACGGCGGCGACGGCGGTAGCCCGACTTTCTATCGACCGGCGTGACACAGTTGCCGCGACGGCCGCGATGACAGCTCGAGGTCCCCGGACGTGGACCATAAAACGCGAAAGAGAAACACACACACACACCGGCGCAAAAAAAAACATAACCAATAAACAAGGACACGGTCCAAGTTGGAATGGAACCGGCCGTCCACTCTAAGCCCACCGGACCAGAAAGGACACGCACACTCCATCTTAACGCGAAAGCCTCCTAAAATCCCCACCGCCGCACCCAAGTCGGGGCCGGCATCCGTAATAATCCGTAAATAAATTATTGTAATAAAATACTTTCAGCCCAACAGAGTGGCCCGCGACGACCGTTTACGACCAAAGAACAAGATGAGCTGTCCGTTGGATCTCGGATCAAGGGCCCACGGGTCGCCAAAGGGACACACCACCGGGTGGGGATGTCATGCCGGGATGCCGGGTTCGGGGATGTCATCACACACACACACCCGCACCCGCAGAAAATGCCCAAACGGTGGAGTAAAATCTCGGGTATCTTTGGGCGCGTAAGGGTTATTCCCTCTTGGCACCCTTTAAGGACTCACGCGGGGCGGTGGCTCTGGAAGTTTGTACACGGTCGCCCCGTCGTCGACTTGGGACCCGGAGACCCGACCCCGCGGTCGGGTCGAAGTTCCTTGCGCACCGCAGCCCGTTGCGGGCCGTTGTGGCCCGTGCCGGCGCCGCCGACTTCTGACCTGAGATGGGTCGTCGGGCCGGATTCGGTGTTTCCGGTGAGTTTTGGGACGCTGATCCCCCGACACACACATGCCCGTGACCCTTATTGATGGTGCTGACGATGACCGGTGGTGGCATGGCATAAAAACTTTTGAACACCCTAAGCCCCCCCCCGAACAAAGATGTTATGGGCCTAATGGACTGTTATGGGACGACGGTACACGCGAATGGGAATAGTTTTTATGCG
>NW_026454125.1:0-8480 GCF_943734635.1 Anopheles cruzii
AAAATGGACAAAAGTTACAGTTCCAGGGATCACAGGGTACGTATGACGGGATCTGACGTTCGCCGTGAAAGGTTTGCGTTTCTTGTTTAAATATTAATCATCGGTTTTTTGTACGCGTGTTACTTTTTATGGACCACACGTGCCATCCTTTTTGTCATGAATTCTAATGTTTCTATCTCTCGCAGAGTGCAACCAAAAGCAACACCACAAATTTTAATCGAATCGAGCGCCACCAATTGAATGGAGCTTAATCATTTAATCGTATTAATTCGATTAATTTACGCTTCATAATCTCATTTAATTGATGTAATATAGATAAATCGAATCCGGTTTTATGCACTTTCCTCGCGCCCGCCCCTCGCGCGTTTTTGCAGATGTTTTGTGGCCGCCAATGGCCCGCCAGAGCTCGGGCCGAGCCTGTGGATTTACATATGACAAGCACGAACCGGTGCACCGCACACACTCGCGGTCACGCGGGTATTTATTTCACTTTGGTTATTAATCTAAAACCGGAGAGATAATTTATTCCACCTGCAAAAGGCCAACAGGCCAACCCCGAGAACGGCCGTCGATGACCCATCATTTAGTGGAATTATCTTTGGTGCACTCGAACTCTGTGTGTGTATGTGTGGACTACTAATTGATTTATGTTTGGTTGAGGAAGGGAAAAAAAAACATTTCCCTCGATGCGTTCAGCAATGCAACGGCTGAACCGCACGGAAAAAGGGCGCACTACTAATTGAGAGTTATTTTTGTGTCCCATTTTGCCTCTTTTTTTCTAGCGCGGCCACCATTCGATTTTACGTTTATCGCTGCATCAGCATGTTATTCCGATCGATTGTGAATCAAATGTGGAGCTGTTTCGAGGTTTTATCTTAAATTATGAAGCTTATGAAGTAAAAACGCGGTCGCGATAACATTTTTAATGCACGAGTCATAAAAATATCAAGCTATTTTGTTTCAAGCGGCCTTTAAAGGAAGCGCTTCCAGTCGTCAAAACCATAGTTTGTGGCTCATCGATTTTTCACTGCAACTGGTGCGCGGTATTGAGCCACGAAGCCCAGGGCCTATAATCAAAACTACCAGCAACCGGTTTCGTGACTGTGAGGTGCCGCATACACTCTCAACACGTACTTCAATATCCCATTGCCGCAGCACATCATTACTGACAAATAGTACGTTCTCACAGAGGCTTCCCTCGTGCCCCATCAACGGCCACCGTGGCGTCAACGGGCTCCGGCGCATGATTGAGGGGCATAAATCATCACACTTTAAAAGTCACTTCCCCCGTGGGCCGTCGGGACATGAAAAATACGGTGCACGGTCTGGCCGGTTGGCTCAAGGACTCGAACCGCCGTCGTTTTAAATCAATTACGTTGCGCTTATCTTTATCGGAAAATTGATTTAAAATACATGGAACCATGTACGGGTTGCCTCTTAAGGATAAAAGTATACATTTATCCTGCCACTCACACACGCGGATCGTGCTCGGGTATTCAGTGCGGTGTTCTGGGGCCCGCCAAAAGGACCTGCATGTACACTGTTGCCTTAGCCGAGGCTTAGAACGGGGTTGCTCCTTTCTGCCCTCGCCCATTACGTGTGTCGATTTGGAGTACTCGCCGAGTAGCGTGTAGCGCCGCAGTCATATCGCAACATAATCGACTTGTCGTGCGGACGAGATTTTCGTGTTGTTTAGGGCAAAGAAACAACCGTGCTCTCCCCGCTTTGCTCGCTCGTTAGCCGTATACGGGGCAAGTAACGCCGTTTCTTGGCCACCACCACCTTTGGCGATGGCCGCGTGAAAAAGCGGAAGAGCTTCTTACTTGCCCACTAAACAAGGTCGTGAAGCATACGAAACGTCGCCGAAGACAGCGAGGACCCTCGTTTCGCGACACAGCGGACAAGGACCGTAATCCCCGTCTCGCGCATGATCTGCCGAGCGAAAGGAGGGTGCCACGGAAAGACTTGAAGCGATGGGCCGTGAAGGAAGCCGAGCCAAAGGGAAAGAAAAGAATGCGGCCCCAAGGATAGGCAGGCCGCCCGTTCCGTTCTTTTCGCTGGCTGCCTGGCCGTTAGATACCGCTTTGTAGCGTTTTAACGGAAGGTGATTTGGCGACAAAAGGGCTCAAGGATCAAAGGGCTGTGCGCATCGAAATTCAATAACATTAAAAGCGAAAGCCTGTCGGTAAATAAATGTGTTCGGCTGCCAGCCCATTTCGGCACCCATCGTTTAACGGTCCTCCACTTACCGTCGGTCGGCGACGTTCCGTTTTCTTCCTCACACGCCCGATTTCCTGTTTCCGGTTGACTCACTGAACCGAACCGAAGCGAAAGTGAAGCAAGGAAAAAGGGAGCGCATCGGCTGAACGGCTGTTTGACGACCGTCGGGCAAAGAAAGCGACCAGAACGGCACCAACGCATCCGCCTAAAATACCATGTTAACAAAATTACGACATTGCATGGAAGGCGCCTGAGCTCAACCGTGCATTACATTCCTGTCTCGGGAACACTGGCCCGAGCCACCCAAAAAATGCGTTTCCATGCGTGTAGCATATTTGCAGAATTAAATTTAATGTTCTTCAAGGCGGAAAGGCACCACAAAAAGGCGGACACAAGGAGGGCAAAATAAAACCACTGCAACTGAAAAGTATTTTGGCAAAATTCGGTGAACCATTAGAACTTGAACATGCTGAAATCGAGCGGTGTACTTGTGTGTGTTGGGGGCACTGGCCCATGTAAATTAGGCAAAAACTTGCAACCGACCGTTGGTTTTATGGTCCCAACAATTTCAGCTACCAGCTACTGCATCGCACCGACCAAACACAGTTATAGACAGTTCTTGGGGCCTTTGGGGGCTCTCTCTCTCGATGCGATGCTGGCGATGAGGTTGTTTTAGCAAACTCGTGGAAATTGTATTTAGAAAGTTGGCAACTTTGTTTTCAATCTAACAATCCATAACATGATCCCATAGTTTATGAACTCCGTACCGTACACGATGCTCAACAGGATTTTTTTTCGGCAAATTATTAAATGCTCATATCCCGATTTTATCACAATATTAGCATTACACAAACCATTTGCTTTGAGAATCGTGCTAACCTTGCTTTGAAAATTCCGCCTGTTGAAGGCATATTCGAAAACAGATACGATGCAGCTGCATCAAAAGATCAACTCCCGCCGCTCCGCTGAATAAGGTGAATGTATGAACAAACGAAATGTGGTGCGTTATTTTTGAACCTTTTTTCGACCACACTCCCGACTCCCGGTGGTAGTTTTTGAAGTTTGTTTTTATTTAAATTTCTAAACAGCAACCGCTCCGTGGGCTCCGCCACACGGACGAACGGACGGTTTGAAACTTTCAAAGCCGGCACACGCTGTTACAACGTGTAAATCACCCGCAATTGCACCACACATCCCAGGGACGACGCCGCCGGGCGTTGACAGACACATATCTGGCCATTTGCGCGCATACTAACGACCCCCTTTGCGGTCCGACGTCGGAGCAGTCCCGGTGCCCGCTGCCCGGGGACGGATGCAAACAGCCCCCGCACGGGTGCATCCGTTTAGATACGGTCGCCATGTTTGCGCAAGTAAATAGCGGCAAACAAATCATGCAAAATGTACCGCTGCATGATGACCATGAGCTTTTGCCACCGGTGGCCACCGAGTCCGGGCGGCCACCACCGGTGTTGTGGCCATTCGCCACGCTAATGGCGGATGAACCTGCTTTTTTTTCGCTCGCTCCGGGAAACTTTCGCTTCTCACCGTTTGCCGGGCTCCGTCAGAGTTATTGTGGTCAACAGAAATTACTTTTCCGTTTGCTCAGCTTTCGCGTAGACACGGTGTCCGTTGGTGTGCTTTGAATGTTGCATCCCTTTCAACGGACGCCCCATCACGGTCATTGGCACACGCGGCTGAAAGGTAATATATGCAAGATGTTTGAAACTCGCTCTTTGGTTCGTGAAATAGGACGCCACAATTGGAGGGAAAAAAGCGGACCGCATAACAGTAACAATCGGTGGAAAAATAACTACAATAAACATAACCTTCAGCTGGCCACACATCTGTTGATCTGGGCACAACCGGAACATGTAACATTCACGCTGGTTCTACACGGACCAATAAACATTTCCAACGTAAAGTGGAAAGCGTAAAAACCACATCGAGTAGTGCGTCGCCGTTGTTGCGTTGTGGTTACTTGTAAGGCTAATTTAATCGGAGCTTTTATTATGATGAATATTTGTGCCCCGGTTCGGCCCGATGCAACAGTTTGAAGTGACCACCATAAATCCCGGTACTTTACGGTGGACGGCAAACACGGAAGCACCGCATGCGGAAGGCCACCCGGGTACCGGCTGGCCAGCTTCGCCAGTTACACACGATGACATCGGCCGCCGCTACAGTCGCACCGAGAGATCCCTGTGGTTTTTGCTCGGCTTCTCCTAGGAACATCCGTGAATCGCATCCTGATGCGATACGTTTGTTCGATGGGCGACGAACACGACGACCCAGGCCCCGCAGGCGTTCACTTGTTTACGGCAACAACTCCGTACGGAACAACGGGCATTCTCGTCAACAAGTGTGTTGCCAGCTTTGCGTGAAGGCATCGGGTTGCGTTTCTTTGGTTTCGTTCTTTTCCAAGTGGGTTGAAAGTGTGTGTCATGTTTTCGAATGGTTAGAATCGTTGGAAGCAAAGTTTATGTTTGAACAATTGTTTACCCATTGTTTTTCTATTTCTTAGGCTTCACAGTGAAATAAACTTAGTGAGGACTGAGTTTCAACATAATAATGGGTAATTTCTACTTCCCGTCATTGATGACGTTTCATCATTGTGTGAGTAAATAAAATATCAAAAGTAATTCCTATTAAATAGAACTATGAACACACCAGACCCAAACTCCAATCTTTTCGAACCGAGTCCAAGAGTTGTAAAATCAATCAATTTTATTTGCAATATGTAAGCGATCATCTCAAACATCAGAACTATTAAGCTTAGTTAGGTTTAGTTCAAAAACTGTCTGTATGTACAGGGTTTTCCATCACGATCCAACTATTTGAATGTTGAATAACTCCGCTATTTGTTAATCGATTTTGATAAGTGAACAATATTTATAGAATGCCGTTTATAACCAATTTACCCAGAAATCAAAATCGATCAAATGACCGCCTCCTCTAGACACACAAAAAGCGGTCAAAATCGACTGACAAATAGCGAAGTTATTCAACATATAAATAGCTGGATCGTGATGGAACACCCTGTATATTCAGGGAAGTTTTATACTTTCCTTGGCAACCGTGCTTTTTGATGTCTTTTGGAACAAACATTTAGAGCTAATATTACTTGATATAAATGACATAAATATTAATTATTATTTCAGCAAAGCAAGCATATTACTTGTGCAAATATTGAACAAGGAATGTAAAAATGATAAAAAGGTAAAATAATTAATCGAAAACATCCTTCAATTCCAACAGCACCACGAAACTATTTTTCTACGCTAAAGCTTAAGTTGTTATCTACTTAGCCACAAATCGGTGCTCTCAAGGATTGCCCCACAGCATTATCCCAGTGAACAATTTTGAGTGCCCGAGCCCGAAATTTCACGTTCCATCTGACGGTTCGTTGACGATCCTATACGATTTCTTTATGGGTCGCTTGCTGTGGTTCGCCAATGGTTCGCGAAAGGGCCCAACTGAAGGAACGCGAAAAATGAACTCTCGAGCGTGCCCCTTGTCTCCTCCCTCTTTTCTATGTGTCCCCTCTCTTTCTTCGTATTCTCCCATTTTCTTTCTCTTCTTTCCTGACCCCAAATAAAATAGTTCGTGTTTTTGATCGGTTCCAATTCGGTATATTTTCTCTCTCTTTTTTGGGATCACTCTTCACTCTTCACTCTTAACTTTTCACTATCGGTCGTCGTGGTGCTGCGTATTAAACGATGCCGACACTTGTTGTTGCATGTTTTGTGTTGGAATCCCATCCATAGTTTAGTTGGACATCTGAAACGAGCAAAGTGAAAACTTTTGAACATTATTTGAACATTACTGAACACTGTCCAATAAACTTACCTTTATTATTTCTATCAGCATCATACATGATGGAACGAAAAGCACGCACTTCCACTTCACACGGGACACAAAATTGACTGGAAAATTCATCTCGGACTTAGAATTTTTTCTCGACCTCGCTGTCTCTTTTTTTCTATTCCTTTTCCTTTCCCGCATTCGTTCGTCTTCCACATGCTCGCGTTCGCTTCGCCTTTCCGCCCTTCCCTCTCCGGGTAAATGAAACCCACAAGCTCGCGTTCGGCCCGTCTCGGCTCTTCTGCCCTTCCATCTCCAAGTAATTCAAACCCACAAGCTCGCGCATGAAACTCCCTCCTCTCGTGGTTTCTTCCGCTCTTTTCCGCCGCTGCCTACGAGCGGACCCTCATGAACCGGCCCCCTTGCCCCTTCTCGGCCTCGTCGCAGGCAGCGGGGGTTCGGTTTCAGCCTTCCTCATCCCTTCCTCAGGCGGAGGGGTACCTCGGGCACTCAAAATTGTTCACTGGGATGTAAACATTACCCGATTAGTTGTTGTTACCAAGAGCCGCGGCTATTGGTAGAGCCAGCTAGCCGCCACTTGCATGCCAGGCTGCAAACAAGCTGCGAACAAGTTGCAGACCCGCTTACGAGTGAGAAAGGATTATGCATGACGAAAGAACCAGCAGTGATAAGCGAAACGCCGGACCAGACGGACTAATTTTGAGTCGCTTCTTTCGGTTCGCTTCTTTCGTGATCGATAATAAAGGACTTCAAGATACGGAACGGTCGCGGTGTTTGACTATTACTAACACTCAAAATTATATCCAAGAGTGTTTGCTAACACTGCAAAATTATTTCCGAGAGTGTTAGCAACACTCAAAGGTGAAACAAATCAAACCCCGGCAAGGGGAAACCAACAAAATCCCGGTAAGGGAAAACCATAGTGCGTTCGTCGTGTGTGAAAGTGAGTAAGCGAGCTCAACGCGGTGCAGCATCCAGTGGCAGGATGACGCCAACGCAAACCAGCACGGGAGCGATGGCGACGCGATGCGTCCCCGGCTACCGGGAAGCAATGGCCCCTACGACAGGGTCAGCGGCCGCGAGAGCGGCGCGCGCCGAAACGTTGATGCGCACGATGATGATGGAGATGAAGGACGAGATGAGAAAAGAGGTATCAGAAATGAAGAAGCGCGTCTTCGAAGAAAAGATGCGCGCAATTAGGACGAGTGAGTGGGTGGCCGAAGCAAGCCGATCGCACCGTAGGCACGATCGAGCGGAGCAGCGTAGCGACAGATACACCGACGCAAAAAGTTATCAGGACAAATGTGGCGGACGGTACCGAACCGACTACAGCGTGCGAAGGGAAGCACCACGAGTGAGCCAGCTGAGTGCGTACGATAAATGGGAAGAAGAGAGGCAGTTCCTCAAATACTACCTCGAACCTAAGTACGATATAATCGCAGCAATGGATGAGCGGAAAGGACGCCAAACGGGCAATGTGAAGCCGATCGCAGGTCCAAGCCGTCGGCAGTCTGCGACCGTTACGCAACGCCGTGCCAGTGACCCCTACGCCGTGCAAGTGGACGACATTCGCCCAATGGCGGTCGCCAGCCGAACGGTGGCAATTTTACCTCCGACCAAAATGGCCAACAGGAATCGCTTCACGACCACAAGTAAGCCCTCCACGCACAGCCAAACAGGCCTTGCAGAGTGTGGGGCAACGGTACCCGGAGCAGTGTACGGAATGCGAGCACCAACGAGACCTTCAAAACCGATCGGAATTGATCGTAGTGGTACGGTTCGGGACAATTTCGTGCGTGTGATAGAAGGACCGCTACCTGCGTTGGTAGATAAGAACACTGTCGCGCTAAGGGACGAGAGTGCAACGACCACCAAGCGATGCGAGGTGAATGGATGTGTTAGTATCCTGCCGCCAACGAAGCGATTCGGCCGCAAGAGCGGCGGCATCACAGTGTTTAATGGAGACGACAAACCAACGACGCTCGGTGTGTCGGCGAAGAATAGCAGCCTAAATACGAGCCGCACGAGACTCAACGGCAGCTTACGGGGAAAGGAGGCAAGGAAGCCAGACTTGTCAGAGGAGCAATCAGCCGATCGTGCCGCGACTGCAGTAGATATGGGAAAATCAGTCGCAGCAGCACCAGTAGCAGCAGTTGCCATGGAAGTGGACGACGCGGAGCACAGGACGTCGCAAGCCGGCCAGATGAAACGGCTCGACGCGAAGGTGCTGAACAATGCGGCCCACAAGCAACGGCACGCGGAGAACGGTGCTGCCGAGCAGGAACCACCACCGATAGACACCATCGAAGTGGATCGTTTGATCGTCGATCGTATCGGTGAGGTGCGGTGCGAAAACGTGCATGTCGCCGAAAGTTTGCTGCTCACCGATGACAACAACGGTAAGGAGCTTTCGGTGACGGCCAGACCCATGGTTGTCG
>NW_026454125.1:8580-12998 GCF_943734635.1 Anopheles cruzii
CAAGCGTCTAGTGCGCGCAATCTGCTGGTGCAGGATTCGCGCGTGAGTCGGGATCGAGGTAAAGCTCCCGACGATGCTGACCGCCACGGCAACAACAGTCAAGGCGCAGCAGCCACTGGACTGGTGGTACCCGGTGCAGCTGCCCCATGGGCAGAGCACTACGAAAAGAAACGTAATCGCAACTCAACTGAGTGCAGCAGCCATAGCAGCGAAGAGGACGATGGAGACAGCAACGGAAGCAGAAGTTGCAGTGCCGCCGGTAGCAGCAGTAGCAGCGACGAGGAGATCGGTGCCGAAGAGGCGCCACACGGCCAACACGGAGCGCGAGAAGGTGCCGATGGCGCCTTATCCGCTCTCGAAGGCGTCCACGTTCGTGCCGACGCACAGCAACTACCGAAACCACCTCCACAGGCTGTAGTACGTGAACCAGATCGCGCGCTACAACCTCACGACGCGGCTGTCGATCGCGACGAACCTCCTGCTGACCCCGAGCGGGACGGCGAGGAGCACGGCCAAGTACTCGCACTCCGGCGAACTGTTGGCGCTAATGAATCTCGGGAAGGACGCGCCGGACAACACGTCGGCCGACCGCCTGACCCTGAACAACTGCTAGGCGGTGTACACTGCGGCCAAGGAGCAGCCACCGCCGGGCGAGAACCGGCGCGCTCGGAGCAGCCCGCGGTGACAGCCAAATGGGTGGTCGTCGGATGCATCCTAGTGGCGAAGCGGGCGCAGCTGGACAATGCTGGTGGCGATGGCGATGGTGACGCGGCAGGAAGAGATGCGATCGGAGGTGGTGGCGATCCCAGCCACCCGAGCGGCGGAATGGTCCTTGGCCACATAGCGTTGGTACAGGTGCAAGCGATCGTGGCGGCGTTCCTTGTGTCTATCTTTGCGACCACCGTCGGTTCGATCATGAGCGGCGAGTCGTCGAGCATGTTTACGGCGACCACTTCGCGCTTCGTTCTCGACTTCGTGCGCGTGGCTGTGATTTTACTGTCCCATAAGCTTAAAATGAACCCGGACAATCTAGCGACGCCGTTAGCGGCTTCCATCGGTGACGTGGTAGTAATAGCCGATCCCAAGCTACCCCGAAACTACTGGCCGAAGGGCGCGGTGGACCGAGTGTTCGTCAGCAAGCGGGACGGACAGGTTAGATCAGCAAGCGTCAGGACGGCGAAAAACACTTATGTACGACCCGTCACGAAACTCGCCGTTCTCGAGGTGATGCCATCCGAACCCAAACAAGAACGATACCCAGCCCGGCAAGGGCATAGAAGTAGGGATGCCCGGCGAGGGCATAGGAACCAGCCCGGCAAGGGCATAGGCCGCGAGGCCGCACGAAAACCCTAGAAGAGAGGTACTAGTAAATCGCGAAATACGTAATAATCAGGCCTCACCAAAGGCATTAGCAGGGAGAGAGGTTGATAGCGAACGTGTTGATTGAAAACGTAACGTAGAAGCGGGAAAACAACAACAATACACAAACTGTCAGGCGCGGCGGCCGCTAGCAGGCTATCGTACGAAGACGTCAACCGACAACCGCGTCGTCGTACTGGGGGGGAGTGTTACCAAGAGCCGCGGCTATTGGTAGAGCCAGCTAGCCGCCACTTGCATGCCAGGCTGCAAACAAGCTGCGAACAAGTTGCAGACCCGCTTACGAGTGAGAAAGGATTATGCATGACGAAAGAACCAGCAGTGATAAGCGAAACGCCGGACCAGACGGACTAATTTTGAGTCGCTTCTTTCGGTTCGCTTCTTTCGTGATCGATAATAAAGGACTTCAAGATACGGAACGGTCGCGGTGTTTGACTATTACTAACAGTTGTCGAAACTGACGGACAAAACCGAGCGGAGAAAGAGATAGATTTGCTGTGCACAATAAAACGCAGACAGTGATTAATTCCAAACCACAGGTCCAGACTGTTTGCTATGTCCCACGCCACGGGCGTTGCAAGAATCCTGATTTCTAACCCAATATCCGGCCCTGCACGGCCGGCCACTGTTTGGAAAGGATTTCATTGTCCGCATCCTTTTTCACGGTTCCCGGTCAACCCTGAGCCTGAGAAGTTTCGGGCAGCCTGACCGGGTTTAGTAAAAGACCAAAGCACGCACCGTAACCCAACGGAAGGACGAAGGTTTCTTCGATGGTGGTGGTGGGGTTGAGCGCAGAACCAGAAGGCATTATCACACCTTAAATTTTCCAATAACCTCAACGGTACCGGCGTCGTCCCGGGAGAGTCCTTTGTGGCCAGTGTGCTCAGCAGCGGAACTAGCGCCAGCGTAAACCATCCATCGACATATGCAACATAAGCCAGCAAAATGTGGCGTGTTTGTGGCGTGTTACCAGCGGAGCACCACCGGAGCAGCCGCAGTCGAGGCAGTCGAGGAAAATAACCAACAACTTAAGAGGCACAACATTTATCAGTGTCAGCCAATGAGGTAGAACTTCCGCCTTCGTTCGCGCTCCGGCGACGACGCGGCTCCGACCGCCGGCTAGCCGTATTCCCGATGGAACCGAAGGATACCGTAGCGAAGCCGTGGTCGGGCCGAGCCGTGCATCCGTGAAACGCGATGCCTCCGTTACCTTGGCCACCACGGCATACGGTGGAACGGAATTTCTTTTCAACACTCCGGCCACTTCCTACGAGCAGACCCTGCCAGAAGTTTCCAAGACAGAGTTGGCGGGCGCGAGGCAAATGAAGCGAAACCGAGAGCCGCAGATCCGGTGGATCTGCGCCAACTACCCCTGCCCTCTCGGGCACCGCCACAACTCCCAAGGATCCGGTGGCGTTGGCGCTGTAAGGCGTAAGAATGATGCACGGTGCGATTTTTACGGTAAGTGGTTTGGATTTGTACATGCACACCACGGGAGCCCCGGTGCCGGGAAGGTTCCGGCTCCGGCCGCGAAAGTTTCTGCCGGGCGAGCAATCGAACGAGAAAAATGTGTTTTATTGCTCGCCTCGCCAAGACGCTCCCCGGGCGTACTCTTGCGAGACGTTCACGCTTGCCTGCGCCATTGAACCGGCAAACCGCGCTTTTTGGCTTCGGGGTAGCCAAGCCAAGAAACTTTCCAACAACCGGCTCCAACAACGTGGAAGCTCAGTCAGTGACGAACTCCGAGTGACGAGAAACTGCATGATGGGTTCATAAGCGCGTGTAAAATTTCATTTCAAATTGCTGAATCCATACGACAGTTTATTTGCAGCTCACGATGCGTTTCGATGCAGCTGCAACCGTTTGAAGTTGCTATCCAGTGCTGCCGCACGGAGCTCCATAAATCGAGTGCCGTTGACAAGCCGATGTTAACATGTGTGCTATCTAACCCGATCCCGGCACAATCACAACCGCACAACCCCACCATTAAAAACTCATCAGAAAGTGGCCCGAAGCAGAGAGATAATGGTCCGCGGACCCGGTGCGGGGGCAAAAAAGGCCTAATGTTTCTACCCACTCGCGGGGGCTAAACGCACGTGATAAATTAAAAACAAATAGAACTATCGTCAAATTGCTGCGGCCTCGTTTTTCACGCGATTAGAGCGAAGCGATAAGCCCCTGGGGACGTCCCGAGGCATGCCGAGGCGTGCCGAGTTGCACCTCCGAGGCCACCTGGCGGAACCTAGTGTGCCTACTGCCTTCCGGGACACGGCCGCCCAGGGGCGCTCGACGTGTGGGCCGTATGTGGGCCGCCACTGTGCATTCGATCACTCACTTCAGTCATCGTTGCCGGACACGGAGAACATGGATCTCCCGCGCACAATACGGAGGTTCTTACTTTTGAGCACACCAGCCAGAGTGGAGTGGATTTATAATGGCTTTTGTGTCGGTGAGGATTCGGTGTCTGTCGGAACGGCGAACAAGGAAGTCCCCGGCTTCGCCGCCGCAGGTTTACCACTACCGTCCCGAGCGGCCAAGGCGCAGGAAGCACGTTTCCGTTCATTTCACACTAGGCACACAGCGGCAGCAGCAGCGGCAGCAGCAGCAAGGCACCGCTCGAGCACCTTAAAACCGGGCTTCCGGCCATAAGCCATTTAACGCGCCTAGCCTAGCGTCCACCCATCCCGGCGTCCTGAGCCCCTCCGGATCCTGAGGAGCTGAACCAGTTAATGCGCCCCTTTTGCTACACGTCTTGCGGAAGAACCGAGCGTCGAGAGAAGGGAGGAACGCAGAGGGTTACCTTACCGTAATGTGCCGTATGTGTGTGTCTACGAAAGCAACCGACAGCGTTGCCAGCGTTCCGCCAGGATCCACCCGTGGGGGGTTTCGACGGATCGACGGAGTGAATTGAAACCAAAACAATTTAGTGACCGGAACATGGTGGAACACGGCGCAAAAGAATCCGACGGTGCGAGGAGGACTTTCTTCGTCCTTAACAATGGCTAGTTTTGTAGTCTTTCTTTCTTTGGAAAGCGGATGGA
>NW_026454126.1:0-12830 GCF_943734635.1 Anopheles cruzii
GCCCTCAACTCGGTCTCGGTCTAGACTTGTTACACCCTTGGCGCTACACAACACAACAGAGTAGCAGCAGAGCAGTCGATTCGTCGATTGGATCTCGTCCCCGTCGATTGGCACCCTCAAGTGGGAACGAAACTCCGACTCAAGTGTGTGAATGTGTGCAATAAACACATGATTTCCATGGGCCATGTAACTTGCTGCTGAAGTGGGGGCTCGTTGGGGCCCCTTACAGATCCAAGACGCTAAATCACACCCAGCAGAGCAGTGTGCACAGTGGAGCCATCTCCATAGAAACCGTTCATGTAAATACGCATCAAAAGTAATCATCGAACAGCTTCTGTTGAGGTGCCTCCTTCGATGCATAACAAAATTAGGGTTTGAAGCAAATCATCAAAGTATGGAAATTTGTACAAGAAATTCCAATGAAAAAACTGGACTTTTTGGACAACCATTGCACAGAGTGCGAACCCACTGTGCAGTCGCCTCAAAAAGCCACCACCACATCACAGACTTGAAACCCAACTCCCGCAGCAGCAGCAGCATCATTCCGCCCGCCTTCGGACGAACGCCAAGTGTCTTACGCGCGGCGGCGTTGGCGGCTTCAAGCGCAGGAACAACAAGTCTGATTGATGGCAAAAAGGGGTTATGGCTTATGTAAGGCAACTCCTCGGCAGGCGCGCAGTCGTTGGTCTGAAAGTGAATCCGGCTTCGAGCGGCAGCACCCCCAGCCGAGAGAGCCGAGCCTGGAGAATCTAGAGCGCTGTATTCGATACACATTCGTTATAATCCGACACCCGGACAGGATTATAATTGCAATCGTCAAACATCGCCCGCAGTTAAGAAGGAGGATCCTCTTCCTCTGCGATACAAAACGGACGACAACAACCGTGACGAAGGCACGAAGAAGCAGTGCCGTGCCGTGCCGTGTCACGGTTACACGCGGAGAACTAACGGCAGGCGGCGAAGATAATAATTAGCTCAATGTCAATTGCAGCAGCACCGTCGTCTGAGAGCAGAGCGAGTCCTACCGACTTTCCGCGACTGCATTCCAGGGCTAGCCTGGGTCCCGCAGGAGATGAACACCACCCTTTCTCTCTGCCACCCGATTGCACGAGAAATCGATCATCAATCGATCGTCGGCACGGCAGCAGCCACTCAAGTGGCTCTGGATTTTAATTATTGGTCCCGACGACCCGTTCGGATTGATGCTACTCGGGGGGCTGGGGTTCGGATGGGGTCGCAGGAGCGCACACTCCTGATGATGTCCGCCGTCCGAGAGGCACGCTGTTGAGACAGCACACTCCAAAAAAAAAGAAAATGGGAACGAATCGAATGGATATAAATTACCACTACACAAGACGCACAGAGACCTGGATGGACCTGGAGGACCATCAGATGGGGTGTCCAGAGCATTGGCTCGTCAACGTCTAACCGGAGAGAGGATGGGCGCGGTAAAGGACAGGACGGGCGCGCGGCGGCTACCTAGAGAAAATGACTTCTGTGTAATCCTTATAATTTCGATCGGGTTTTGATAAGCGACCGATGGAGGAGCGACCCCGTCGGCAATGGATCAATAATCTCCTGTTCGGGACAGGATACGGAGACGCGGGGCTGAACACGTTTCGCCCGCTGGCGCACCCCCTGAGAGCCAGAGCGGGTGATAAAACTCATTAAACCTCTTTCAACGGTCGATTAGTTTCCTGATGAGGTTGTTACACAGCGCGCGTCCACACCGTCCAGGACTGAGAGTCGCTGCGAATGAAATTGCAGCCGGCTTTTCGAATGGACGGCTGTGTTAATTGTTTTTAACGAACGATTGGACGGCCAATTGCTGGGACAAGGACCAGCGAAAGAAGATCTATAATTCGTCGACCGTCTTATATGCCTTGCGGCGGATGAAGAACTGTAATGTACGGTGGCTTCTCTTGCACGGAAGTGGAACGCCTATCTGAAGCCGCCGTCAGGTATATCTCGTCAACCGCCCACTGTATCGTCGGCCCGGAATCAGGACTCGTTTGAGGACCGTCTCGACCTCAAAGCGGCGCGTAATTATCGGGGACCAATCCAATTGTGGTGTAGCCTCAAGTGAGCCACGTAAGCCCGTACGAGAACCACACAGCTCCGACAGGCAAAGACGAAGTTCCATTAGTAGTTTTGGACCGAGCAACCTCTCTGTCTGTCTGTGGAACCGTAAATTACATGCCCTCTTATCATCGCTGACAGGAAAAACTTCCCCCAAAACTGGAGCAACCAACGAAGAACGTGTCCATTGATAAAACACAGGGCGTTGGGTCGTCTCGGATCGACACATTGCTACCACTCCCTGACGTCCGAGGGCTGGACCTTCTTCTTGGTCAATTACTCTGCGCTGGAAGCTCCTTGTTAATTTGCATGCGCCAGCGGCCAACGGTTTGACGGGTTTTGAGGAGTGCTTGATTGGAACTTGATTACCGAACGGGAAACATCGATTGGACTGGTGTCAATTGGTGGACCAACAAAACTTTTCCCCAAAAACTTCACACTATAGTCCCCGGGGAGGCTCAGTTCATGAACTGGCCCCGACCGACCGGGAAGTACGAGAACTTCACCAGTTCCCAATAGACTTTCCAACACAACACACAGTTGCAAGATGGCGGCGGAGGTTAAAGGAAAACTTTTTCCACCAACTTGCGCCTTCGTCTGGTTGGGACACGTCGAAAATGGAAACATTACAGAACCTATTTTCGAAAAAACCCAACTCTACCCCAAAAGCCCCACGGTGTGGTGTGATGGGCAGCAAAAAATGGCGGCCATGGCGGCGCGCGGCATATGGCACATTTCTCACTGGTTTTTAATTTCCAATTAAAAACTCAAAGTTGAAAGTTTTTGACATTCCCGGGCATTTCCTCGGGCTTTTCCAACATGCCCCATGCGCTGCTGCTTTTCCCCTCGCGCCCTCAGAGAAGTGGCACCACCATTAGCCACCGGGTGTGGCCGACGACGACGAGGGCTAAATGGTGTCAAATTTTATGCGGTCTTACAACTGTCATGGAGCCCCGGACCGGAGTGGGGAAGAATTTGCCGCCGCCTTTTTTCTGTTTCGCTTGCCCGATGCCGATCTGTCACATCCCGACCCCGCACCGCCAAAGCAGCCCCGAATGATTTTGTCAGTTCCCAAGTCTGACAGCAGCAAACAAAAAAAAACTGGAGCCGTCGTCCCCAAGATGAAGACCTCCGCTCTCTCGAGAGTGAAAAAAAAACCATTCGCCGGTAGATGAAACAAATATATCATATCTTCGGGTCCGGGAACCGGGGAAGGAAACGGGGGAAAATTTAATTTTTAATCATTTCGTACTTCTGGTCTTCAGAAGCCGGTCAGGTCAGGTCTTTGCGTTGGGCGGACACCCCAGACTTCGGTCCCGCCGCCCGCTGCTCCGTGGCGAATTATTTTCACACAAAATCGATCAGATTATTATCAGAATTGCAAAACTTGGCTCGTTTCGCGGGGAGCGCTGGACCGACGAGAGCTGAATGGCGTCACCGGCGTCGTGATCGTGTCCATTGGGCGACGTGGCAATAAAATGGTGGAAAAATAGAAACAACCAAGGTTAGAGGTGACTAATGGAAACGCGAAAAAATGTAGTAGCGCCGGTGAACGGCCCGCGTGGCGCGGCGGAAAACTCGTCGTCCGTGGAAGAGCACCAGCAGCAGTAGCAATCGGGGTATCTGTCCGCGTTTAAGTGCTGCTACTCAATCATATCTGTTGGGCAAGCGCGGCGGCGGCCAAGGGCCGCTCTGGTAGTTGGGCTGCACGTTGTTTTTTTCCCTACTCTGAAGAAACCGATCTCGGCGGATCGAAAATTGCAGCACCGCGCGTCCTCGAAGCAATGCGGGCCCCTCGCGAGTTGTCCAGTGACCTCCTCACCTCGTGCAACACCAAGGAAAATCGAGCAGGAATCGACCCCAGGCCGGGCCTTTGCGAGGGGCGGCTTCATCATAACGGTAGCCCGACATCAGACGCGACAGCAGCGTTGTGCTCTACACCTTGTGCTCTGCGGTCGGAACCTTGGTTCGGTCCTCGGTGGATTGATAGTAGGACTCCACCAACCAGCCAGCCACAGAGCCAGTACCTAATCCACCGAGAACGCGCGCGCGTCAGGACGAACCAATTTAACTGCTGCTCCGGCTCTCCCTCGCGTATTGATTCGCCAGAATGCCCAGAGAGTTGCGCAGGCGAGGGCTAGCAAATTTCCAATCAATTTTCAAATCACATTCAATATTCAACAGTGGCGCCCTACCGCAAGACACCTCCGACACTTGTGGTTGTGTCAAATCTATTGCTACCTCTTTGCTTGTTGTTGCAATAGTTGTTTCTAT
This sequence comes from Anopheles cruzii, assembly GCF_943734635.1. Classification (NCBI taxonomy): domain Eukaryota; kingdom Metazoa; phylum Arthropoda; class Insecta; order Diptera; family Culicidae; genus Anopheles; species Anopheles cruzii. The sequence continues at coordinate 4,354 of NW_026454126.1, forward strand.
GGTCCCCGTGCTCGAGGCGGGATTTCCGCCGACACTTTCGGAGTGTTCCTCAATTTTAAAGGATACAAATCTTAGTATCAGCTCGTATTACGTTACAGGTTAGTTACAGGTCGCCAGTTCAGTTCACACGCTACTCACGCAGAACCAATAAATTTCTTCAGCAAACTCTCGCTAAAACATCGCCTCCATCATCGCCGTGTTGTGGTGATAAATACCTGCAAAGAAAATGGAGTGCGTAACTCGTTAGAAATGTGTGAGGTTCCAATTTATAGTCATCCAAGAATTGGTAAGGAAATGAGTGACAAAACTACGTGGCCAACCCAGATCTCCGATGCCCCAGGGTTCCGGAGATCGCTGACTGGTGTGCTGCTGACAGTTTTACAACACCAAAACTTGACCACCAACTATTCCCTCGGTTTATTAATAGTCACTCTCTCTCTTCCGGGCTATATTCGGCATTCTTGAGGCATGGTGGCGGCGGACGTGGGGAAAGATAAATTTCTTCATTTATCCAATTAATTCCTCAACCAAGAACATCCATTCCGCACAGCGAGAGAAATCCCCCCCATTGGAAAGTGAACCATGACCAGAAACCGAAAGGACCCGAAAAGAACCGGAACCCGACGAACAGAGAGAGCTCCAATTTCGGAAGACACCGCATCCCTCCTCGACCTCGCGGCATGGAAGTGGAAAAGGAAGCACATTAACACGATACCGAGAGAAGTTCAAAACAATGCATTGCGCATCCGGAGCACACAGAGCGTAAATCTAATGGTCCGACACGACAAGACTCCGATGTCCTCCACCGTTCAAACCCCCCCGGGGGAAGCAGCAGCCGCAGCGGCGGCGGCAGTAGTACCGCAAAGTCTGCTGGAAGCTCTAGTATAGAAGAGCAGATAGTGACAGCTACAGCAAATAATGCGCTTCCTCTGTTCCTGATAGTGATAGCGCGCGGTGCGCTCCTCAACTTTCTCCGGGAGATCGTCGTCGTTCCGGAAAAGTGGCTGCGCAAGGAAAGGAAGCGGGGTGCGGTGTTCCGAAAACTGCATTTCTGCCAGAGGCATGACCGGACCGACCGGACACCAAAAAAAACCAGACCCAAGTGAAAAACAGACATTGAAAAAAAACCTGACGACCTAAGAACGCACCGGAGAATGACTGGGTCGGTCATGAAGTTAAAGAACCCGACGCACACACACACACACAGGGGGAGGGCGCACCAGAAAGAAGCAAACGGGACCGACATTTTTGGTCCGAAAATGCAACCGAGTCCGGCGGATCGAACCGGACAAGACACGACGGACAACGGACAACGGACTAGCGCGCGCGCCCTCCCGCTGTGTCTTGGCGAAACATTGAGATACATGAACCCTCACCGACCATTGTGATACCACAGCCCCGCTGCCCCACCAATCCGAATTCAGGCCCCGGGTCACTCGTCCGTCCGACGGATCTGCCAGTTTGCCATGTTGTTCACTTTTAATTACCGGAAGTCGGACGGAAGACAAAAGAGCAAACTCATGTTCAACATGCAAAAGCGAACATCGGGGGGCTCGTCACCACTGGGCCCTGGCCGCACGCCCCCCCTCTCTCTCTCCCGTTCTCGCCCTGTAGCCAGTTAATCAGACTTTCAGCAGTGATCGAGATCTGGGGTCAACTAGGGGGCCGAACGCGTTGGACAAACTTCTTCGAAACCGGCGATGGTGATCGGGTCTGGACACGGCTTCCGGCTTCTTCGACATTGGAAGGGCGCGACGGCTGCTTTTGGGCTTTATTATGTTACCGCGACACAGAAAACCTAGACACGGCGACGACGACGACGTGAGATTCTCGATACGTCAGAGCGATACGTGAATGGTCCTGCGGTTGGACCAACGCCAGCACGGTTCCAGCAGACAAGATTGGAGGGTGTCGCGTCAATTCTCGGTTCTAATGCTAGGATCGAGACCAAATTGGAAAAGAAATCCTGGCAGATTAGCGCTCTCATCCTGCGAGCCAGCCGAAGAACCACAGGAATGGAAGCGCAGCAATTACTTGGTGTCTGTCAAAAAGTTCGTGCAATCAAACACCGCCGGCCGAGCCGGGGAACTGCGCGATTGGTCCAAAATCGTGACTTCTGGTCGGAAGGGAGGGAACGGCGATGCAGAGATGATGGCGGGACCGCAGCACCGCGCGCGTCCTAATCAAGACACGAAAAACAAACTGCCCGCCACAAACCTGTCCCGATATGAGGGAGAGCCACAGGAACCCGGGCGGGGGGAGGTCTAAAGGGCGCACGTAAAAGTGCACTTTTCAATCATAATCCATCAAAAGCCAGGATCGTCGGGATGAGGGAAAAACACTTTGCCGGAAGGGAGTGGACGCGAGACGTACATAAGACACCGGGCGCGGCGCGCGCAGAAGGCAATCGACGAAAATGGCATCTCTCTGCTCGTTCAACTTTCGACGAAAAATCGTCGACGATCAGCAGTACGGTCGACGGCCGATCACTGCGCGGCCAGCATAGCAGAGAGAGGTCGCGGGTCGGGGGTCCCGATGCGCCCCAGTAATCATAATTTTAGGTGCTTCTCTTCTCTGTGAAAGCAGGCAGTCCATCATCGGAGTCCGGACCTAAAACTCGCGGAACGGACCAAAAAAGCGGACCTATCCAACCCAATCTCCCGCTGATCCCGCGCGCGCGCGCGCGCCTCTGAAATATGTGCCCTCACAGCTGACGATAACTCCCCACCCGGTCGTCCCCCGGTCTCTCGCCGAGGTCCGATGAGCCAGGGCTACTTGGCGCGTTTGAAAATCTATATTTCATTCGCTTTAATACGAAAACAGATTAAAGGTCGTGCCATAAATTTTAAATCATTATTCGTTTAAATTGATTTTTTATGTTTCACTTCGCGGGAGCTCTCTCTCCCTCGCTCTCTCTCTCTCTCTCTCTCTCTCTCTCTGGCGGGGGGGCACTGGTCTTAGGGGTCCACCAGCAGGAGGAGCAATCAACCGGGTTTAGAGAGAAGTCTGGTTTCGCCACGAATAGTTTTAGTTGGAGAAGATAGCACCTGCTACAAAAAGTTCGCGGAATGACCACCGTGCGGCGCTCCAAGCACTCGGCTGTCAGCTGTCAACTGTCACCGATATTCCCGACAAAATTTGGCGTCGTTTCATCATCAGTTACGTCGAGTTAAGTACACATGTGTCTGAGCGTGTTTGCGATTTTGGTCAGTTCTAGGAATGGATTTGAATAAACAACAACGAGTAAATTTGTGTTCAAAAGTGTTTCCGCAACGGTATTTTCACACAAACGGTATTTTTCACAAAAAAGTGGCAAAAAACAAGAAAAAATAACGAAACAGAGTTCGTGTTGTTTCCAGCACGGTTTTCATGGATTGCCACGGTTTGGTTCATAGTAAATTCTTGCCACAAAGTATGAATGTCAGGAAGAGTACTACTTTGAGTTGCTGGTGAGCTCCAATTGTTAATGGGATATTTTGCGCGTTTCGGGATATTTAGGGAGTATTTTTGCAATTTAACATTTGGGGCCAAATTTTTTGGCTGTCCAAAACAAGGGACAGTTTTCCAACAGCGGACCACATTATGGCAAAGACGGCAGTAGAAGGATGTAGCGACCTCGTCATAATGCTATCGAGCAGTCGAGTAGCACCGTCGAGCAGCACGGTCGAGCAGCATCGTCGAGCAGTGTTTACAAAAAATCGTCAAGTATTCGTTGACTAGTTTTCTCCGCTAATCGGAGATTACTCAAATGAGTTTATGTGTGACACTCAACGATTCCGGACGCATGAATTTTTATATATCTCCCGATCACAAATATATAAAAAAAGAAATATCAAGATTTCTACAAGGAGAAGGAAAGCTGGTTGGTTGAAAGCTCGGTTGAATTGCAAGTTTGTGAATTTGAGCAACTAGTGCAAATCGTCCTTGGGAAAGGTAAGGGCGAATTGCGAAAAATAATTTTAAGAACAATTTGGTGAAAAAGAAAGAGTCATTAGATCGGATCACGTGGTCTGCGAAAGCGAAGGGAGTGCTGTGGACACGGGAACTGATGTTTAAAGCCATTGATGCTATGAAGGAGGAACCACTGCTGTGGAACCTCAAGCACGTAGACTTTAAACATCGATGATTTGGCTTTATGATTTAAAGAAGCGTTGGGATAAGAGCGTTGCAGTCCATGTGGGTACTACTTTGAAGGAGGCAATAACGATTGGGATTCCGGGAACGTTTTATACAAGGTATTCCCGTTTCTGGCTGCATTAGACGTTATTTTCTAAACTGTCAAATATGCTTACCAAAACAACGCACATTTTTTGTGGTTTGACTTTCTTAGTCTTAGGCTTCAAGTTTGAGCGATATTAGAAGATCACTCAGTCCGCCGAGAGTCGAACACACTGGCGCGAAAGGAAACCCGCTCAGTGCCGGACAACACATGCCCTCCCCATCAGAGCCTAAATGTAGCGTGCGCGCGCCAAAGCGTCCCAGATAATTGGCTATTCCAAGAATGGTTTGGAGGCGTTTAAATAGAGACATTTCCTAGATTGATGCAACCTCCGGTGCGCACCCCGCGGCCGCTTCTTCAGTAGAGCACACATTCGGCCACCACCTTCTCATTGGCAGACCCCGCTCTCTCTTTCTCTCGCGCTCGCGTAGGCACTGATTGCACCCTGTCACAGTTAATTTCCCTATCACGGCGGCGGAGCCCAGCCAGGCGAGGTAATCGTATTCCGCCGTCTCTGTGGCGCATAGAAGCCCGTCCGTCGATGACGAACCGGGACCCGCCACATGCTGATGAGCGAAGCGGACCATGCGCGCGTTTTCTGGCAAAAGATTAATTACTGCGCCCCTCTCGACCGAAGGCCAAAACCTGGACGTTTCTGGGGCGAAGACCTGTCCCAACCATCCCCTGGGCTTCACGGGGCGATGGAGCCTTAAAGCTCAGCTTAGAGCCCCCCAAAAAAGAGCGAGTTACCTTAGCGAGTCGACCGTGGGTAAGGAAATGAGCTTAAACGCGTTCATCTAATTACACAGCGCACCTCGGTTGACTTCTTCGCGCACGAGAAAAACGGAAATGCGTCGAGAACCAGCCAAAGCCACAAAGGGCGCTGTTGTGATGGTTTGTTGCCAGACATCAGAAAGCCATTGGCCGCACCGACCCGCCGGACCCGAAATTCTCCGGTGGCCGCCTAATGTCTGGGGGGGGGGGGAGTTTTTCCGACGTCTAATCGGAATAAAAATATTCAACCATTAGCTCGGACGGACCTTCGGACGAAGATGATTTGAGAGGGCGGCGCGCGCCCTCTGGTGGTGATTTTTGAAAATGATGCGCAGACAAAAAATGAAGCACAAAAAATTAATAATTACTTTTGGGCGGGGGGGGCGCAACTACACACAATGTTTCTGCGCGTGTTTCTTGTACGAGGCAACGACGAGGTTCAAGCGAGGTCGTTCCCGTAACGACCGCGCGCGCCCGTCGTCTTCGTCCGCCAATTCTTCGTCAATTCGACGTCCAGAGCACACCACGATTGTCCACGCGCGCCCGGAACCCAGACACCGCACCCGGGAGACCGGAGTGCTGCACCACCACCCACCAGCAGCACCGGAACCTGACACCTTTGCGGGAGACGACGACGGAAAAGAAATTTAATTTCACGCACACTTCAGCGCGGTCGTAATGGTAATGATTATTATTATTTTAAATAACTTCTCCGCCGCCCGACCGGCGGCCCCCCAAAAGATCATGTTTGGCCATGCGGGGGGCAAAAAAAAACAAAAACTTCAACCGAAGCGAAGCGGCGCGAAAAGCCGGGCGCGGAACGAAACACAAAAGCAGCCCTCGGGGGAGAGGAGAATGGAAAAATAAAAATTTACATAATTTTTGTCGGGGGCCCGGGTCGTCGTCGTCGTCGGTTTTCCCGGTCCCGATAGTTCCCGGGTCGGCTCCTCCTGTGACGAGACACGATGTAGTGTGTGATCCAGTTTTTCCCCGGTCGGAAGGGAGGAAGACCCCACATCATACACGCTTGAGTGCGCGTTTTTCACATCCAGCGTCGTGGCCTTTACCCCAGACACATCATGATGCGAAATCATGCTGACAGAAACAAATGATCTCGGGAAGCGGGTTCCTGGCCGCAGACGTCGTGGGTTCCCGTCATACGTAATGCGCGCTATGCTTTTATGACAATTTTAATGGAACCGCGTTCACACATCGGCTTGCGATTCTTCGACGGAACATTGATCGGCTTTAGCGTAGCGTCCGAAATTGAGGCACAGTTTATTGCCCGGGAGTTCATCATTAGCGTTTGGGGTTTTTCCACAAGACCACAACAGCCGGTCGGCGGGACGCCACAAGCAGAATGATAGCGCTAGTAGAAACGCGCGCGTTCGACTTCTCTAATGGCTTTGCATTATGTGATATTCTTGGGCCACAAGCCCCCGTACCCAAAGCAGCTGACATGGGCCGTCAGCCAGAAGCTCCCTCGGAAGCTCCCACAGCCAATGCCAATGCGTGCCAGGGCTCGATCCGACCGATCCTTACCGACTACTCCACAGGAACCAAGAACATAATTAGAAAACTTCCATTAGACACGTTGAATTCTCATTTTACGAGCACCACCACCGCGGACCATATAGTCTGTCAGCCGAGAAGCAGCAGCAGGACCGAGACAGGGCTCCTGGTGTGTGTCCCCGCGACCCGTTTGACATAAAATTTTATTACCGAGCATTTAAATCTATCCTCCACGGCCGCACTCTCTCGCTCGGAGAGCACGGCCCTAAAGTCATTCCAGGCGTTCCACGTACGTAGTCAGTGGGGTTCTCGGAGTAGTACTGGGCTTCGGGAGGGAGCGCGTCGCCAGAGGAAGCTAGTAGTAATCGGGGAGCTTCCGCAGTTGCAGAACCTTAGGTATTTCGCAGGAATTTTATCATTCTCGTCAGGTTGACGGGCCACCAACACACGACCGGGTGATCCGGGTGAGCTTCCTCGGTTTCGATTTTATTACAATTCACTTTGGAGCCGCCGGATTTCCAGCCGGAGCACACAGCATTAAGACCGACATTCATTCCAGCCGCAGCAGCAGTGGAGATGTCAGTGGCGTGCGCGCATTGCTTCATCACCATTTCATACAGAAGACACCACCAACTTCTGGAGGTCCGGTTTGGTCGTTGGTCCGGCGCTGGAGTTGGGTCATAAAAGATTCTCGCCAAACACACTGGAGCCGTAAACCGTAAGTGGGACGAAACTGTTGAAACTTCATTGCAACTTCACTGACACGCAGCAGGGAAGCTGCGAGACCACCGGTGGCTGACCGTTAATTGCCCACACACGCCATGTCAACCTGTCGATGTTTTACGTCGGACGAAGAAATCCTACCACCAGAGCCCCCACAGATAGGTAGGAAACTGTCACCTAGAGTCAACCAGATATCCCGACGCGACACACTTTTTTGCTAGAGACCGCTAGTCCGGATTGGAAAATTAGCCATCTTTTGCTGGACGCGGCCTTGATCGTCAGCAGAAGGGGTTCACATTAAGTCTCGCGAGCGCGCGCGCGCGCCTGTAGAAGAGGTCATCGCTGCCACCGACGAGAGGTCATTACACGTCTGACGTGCGCGTGCGTTTTAGTCTCCGTCCCCCACCGAATGACCTACTACTAGCTGGGGTGTTCCTTTAACGATTACGGTACTTGCCATTAGCTGCAGACACTCTCGCCCGGGTGACCACCACCAGAGAGAGGGTTCCGCCTCGGCCGACCGGGTGCGCCGTCATCAAATTTAACGCAATCAACTTAATCGCCCCGAGAGCAGCGGAAAACGCGTGGCAGGTAAGCTCTGATGCTGCCTGCCGCTGTCATGTCGGATCATCGGGAAAGGCGTGTCGTTGGCAATTGGGCCAAAAGTGCAAACACATAGCCCTATCCCGGGTAAGTTACTGAAAGAGTTGCGAGTTGATGGGGCCGAGCTCCGCCGTTAATTCTTCATTTCGTTCTTGTAATTGCGAGCTGCTGATTGCAGAGACCCCCTCCCGGCCAAGTCCTTTTTGACGTTCAAAATCAAATCAAACACGCTCGTTCGACACACAGAATGGTGTGGAGGACAATGATAACAGTGTGAAGGATGCTCCACAATAAAGGCGTCAGCACACAGCCGAAGTTCGTTTCGGAAATGAAATTTTGGAACGTCAACACGCGTTGTCTTGCATTGGATTGTATGGGACACTTCACACCGGCAACGGCGTCAAGTTACTCCGTCGAAAGCAAAATTGATAAAATAGACAGCCTTGCGTTCGCATATTTGTCAAGGTTCGTATAGTTGGAGGTGTGGTGGACGGGGCGAAATATTTCGGGCTGTTTTGTTTTTTGACAGATTATGTGTGTTTATATTTGCAAGTTCAAGATCCATTGAGTTTTGATGCGATAATTAAAACAGTTTTATGATGAATTTGTGTTTGAATTACAAGTAATAATTAAGTTAAAATTGCTT
>NW_026454127.1:0-12823 GCF_943734635.1 Anopheles cruzii
AAGCAATTTTAACTTAATTATTACTTGTAATTCAAACACAAATTCATCATAAAACTGTTTTAATTATCGCATCAAAACTCAATGGATCTTGAACTTGCAAATATAAACACACATAATCTGTCAAAAAACAAAACAGCCCGAAATATTTCGCCCCGTCCACCACACCTCCAACTATACGAACCTTGACAAATATGCGAACGCAAGGCTGTCTATTTTATCAATTTTGCTTTCGACGGAGTAACTTGACGCCGTTGCCGGTGTGAAGTGTCCCATACAATCCAATGCAAGACAACGCGTGTTGACGTTCCAAAATTTCATTTCCGAAACGAACTTCGGCTGTGTGCTGACGCCTTTATTGTGGAGCATCCTTCACACTGTTATCATTGTCCTCCACACCATTCTGTGTGTCGAACGAGCGTGTTTGATTTGATTTTGAACGTCAAAAAGGACTTGGCCGGGGGGAGTCTCTGCAATCAGCAGCTCGCAATTACAAGAACAAAATGAAGAATTAACGACAGAGCTCGGCTCCATCAACTCGCAACTCTTTCAGTAAGTTACCCAGGATAGGGCTATGTGTTTGCACTTTTGGCCCAATTGCCGACGACACGCCTTTCCCGATGATCCGACATGACAGCGGCAGCCGACAGGCAGCATCAGAGCTTACCTGCCACGCGTTTTCCGCCGCTCTCGGGGCGATTAAGTTGATTGCGTTAAATTTGATGACGGCGCACCTGGTGCCGAGGCGGAACCCTCTCTCTCTGGTGGTCACCCGGGCGAGAGTGTCTGCAGCTAATGGCAAGTACCGTAATCGTTAAAGGAACACCCCAGCTAGTAGTAGGTCATTCGGTGGGGGACGGAGACTAAAACGCACGCGCACGTCAGACGTGTAATGACCTCTCGTCGGTGGCAGCGATGACCTCTTCTACAGGCGCGCGCGCGCGCTCGCGAGACTTAATGTGAACCCCTTCTGCTGACGATCAAGGCCGCGTCCAGCAAAAGATGGCTAATTTTCCAATCCGGACTAGCGGTCTCTAGCAAAAAAGTGTGTCGCGTCGGGATATCTGGTTGACTCTAGGTGACAGTTTCCTACCTATCTGTGGGGGCTCTGGTGGTAGGATTTCTTCGTCCGACGTAAAACATCGACAGGTTGACATGGCGTGTGTGGGCAATTAACGGTCAGCCACCGGTGGTCTCGCAGCTTCCCTGCTGCGTGTCAGTGAAGTTGCAATGAAGTTTCAACAGTTTCGTCCCACTTACGGTTTACGGCTCCAGTGTGTTTGGCGAGAATCTTTTATGACCCAACTCCAGCGCCGGACCAACGACCAAACCGGACCTCCAGAAGTTGGTGGTGTCTTCTGTATGAAATGGTGATGAAGCAATGCGCGCACGCCACTGACATCTCCACTGCTGCTGCGGCTGGAATGAATGTCGGTCTTAATGCTGTGTGCTCCGGCTGGAAATCCGGCGGCTCCAAAGTGAATTGTAATAAAATCGAAACCGAGGAAGCTCACCCGGATCACCCGGTCGTGTGTTGGTGGCCCGTCAACCTGACGAGAATGATAAAATTCCTGCGAAATACCTAAGGTTCTGCAACTGCGGAAGCTCCCCGATTACTACTAGCTTCCTCTGGCGACGCGCTCCCTCCCGAAGCCCAGTACTACTCCGAGAACCCCACTGACTACGTACGTGGAACGCCTGGAATGACTTTAGGGCCGTGCTCTCCGAGCGAGAGAGTGCGGCCGTGGAGGATAGATTTAAATGCTCGGTAATAAAATTTTATGTCAAACGGGTCGCGGGGACACACACCAGGAGCCCTGTCTCGGTCCTGCTGCTGCTTCTCGGCTGACAGACTATATGGTCCGCGGTGGTGGTGCTCGTAAAATGAGAATTCAACGTGTCTAATGGAAGTTTTCTAATTATGTTCTTGGTTCCTGTGGAGTAGTCGGTAAGGATCGGTCGGATCGAGCCCTGGCACGCATTGGCATTGGCTGGGAGCTTCCGAGGGAGCTTCTGGCTGACGGCCCGTGTCAGCTGCTTTGGGTACGGGGGCTTGTGGCCCAAGAATATCACATAATGCAAAGCCATTAGAGAAGTCGAACGCGCGCGTTTCTACTAGCGCTATCATTCTGCTTGTGGCGTCCCGCCGACCGGCTGTTGTGGTCTTGTGGAAAAACCCCAAACGCTAATGATGAACTCCCGGGCAATAAACTGTGCCTCAATTTCGGACGCTACGCTAAAGCCGATCAATGTTCCGTCGAAGAATCGCAAGCCGATGTGTGAACGCGGTTCCATTAAAATTGTCATAAAAGCATAGCGCGCATTACGTATGACGGGAACCCACGACGTCTGCGGCCAGGAACCCGCTTCCCGAGATCATTTGTTTCTGTCAGCATGATTTCGCATCATGATGTGTCTGGGGTAAAGGCCACGACGCTGGATGTGAAAAACGCGCACTCAAGCGTGTATGATGTGGGGTCTTCCTCCCTTCCGACCGGGGAAAAACTGGATCACACACTACATCGTGTCTCGTCACAGGAGGAGCCGACCCGGGAACTATCGGGACCGGGAAAACCGACGACGACGACGACCCGGGCCCCCGACAAAAATTATGTAAATTTTTATTTTTCCATTCTCCTCTCCCCCGAGGGCTGCTTTTGTGTTTCGTTCCGCGCCCGGCTTTTCGCGCCGCTTCGCTTCGGTTGAAGTTTTTGTTTTTTTTTGCCCCCCGCATGGCCAAACATGATCTTTTGGGGGGCCGCCGGTCGGGCGGCGGAGAAGTTATTTAAAATAATAATAATCATTACCATTACGACCGCGCTGAAGTGTGCGTGAAATTAAATTTCTTTTCCGTCGTCGTCTCCCGCAAAGGTGTCAGGTTCCGGTGCTGCTGGTGGGTGGTGGTGCAGCACTCCGGTCTCCCGGGTGCGGTGTCTGGGTTCCGGGCGCGCGTGGACAATCGTGGTGTGCTCTGGACGTCGAATTGACGAAGAATTGGCGGACGAAGACGACGGGCGCGCGCGGTCGTTACGGGAACGACCTCGCTTGAACCTCGTCGTTGCCTCGTACAAGAAACACGCGCAGAAACATTGTGTGTAGTTGCGCCCCCCCCGCCCAAAAGTAATTATTAATTTTTTGTGCTTCATTTTTTGTCTGCGCATCATTTTCAAAAATCACCACCAGAGGGCGCGCGCCGCCCTCTCAAATCATCTTCGTCCGAAGGTCCGTCCGAGCTAATGGTTGAATATTTTTATTCCGATTAGACGTCGGAAAAACTCCCCCCCCCCCCAGACATTAGGCGGCCACCGGAGAATTTCGGGTCCGGCGGGTCGGTGCGGCCAATGGCTTTCTGATGTCTGGCAACAAACCATCACAACAGCGCCTCCGTGGCTTTGGCTGGTTCTCGACGCATTTCCGTTTTTCTCGTGCGCGAAGAAGTCAACCGAGGTGCGCTGTGTAATTAGATGAACGCGTTTAAGCTCATTTCCTTACCCACGGTCGACTCGCTAAGGTAACTCGCTCTTTTTTGGGGGGCTCTAAGCTGAGCTTTAAGGCTCCATCGCCCCGTGAAGCCCAGGGGATGGTTGGGACAGGTCTTCGCCCCAGAAACGTCCAGGTTTTGGCCTTCGGTCGAGAGGGGCGCAGTAATTAATCTTTTGCCAGAAAACGCGCGCATGGTCCGCTTCGCTCATCAGCATGTGGCGGGTCCCGGTTCGTCATCGACGGACGGGCTTCTATGCGCCACAGAGACGGCGGAATACGATTACCTCGCCTGGCTGGGCTCCGCCGCCGTGATAGGGAAATTAACTGTGACAGGGTGCAATCAGTGCCTGCGAGCGCGCGAGAGAGAGAAAGAGAGAGCGGGGCCTGCCAATGAGACGGTGGTGGCCGAATGTGTGCTCTACTGAAGAAGCGGCCGCGGGGTGCGCACCGGAGGTTGCATCAATCTAGGAAATGTCTCTATTTAAACGCCTCCAAACCATTCTTGGAATAGCCAATTATCTGGGACGCTTTGGCGCGCGCACGCTACATTTAGGCTCTGATGGGGAGGGCATGTGTTGTCCGGCACTGAGCGGGTTTCCTTTCGCGCCAGTGTGTTCGACTCTCGGCGGACTGAGTGATCTTCTAATATCGCTCAAACTTGAAGCCTAAGACTAAGAAAGTCAAACCACAAAAAATGTGCGTTGTTTTGGTAAGCATATTTGACAGTTTAGAAAATAACGTCTAATGCAGCCAGAAACGGGAATACCTTGTATAAAACGTTCCCGGAATCCCAATCGTTATTGCCTCCTTCAAAGTAGTACCCACATGGACTGCAACGCTCTTATCCCAACGCTTCTTTAAATCATAAAGCCAAATCATCGATGTTTAAAGTCTACGTGCTTGAGGTTCCACAGCAGTGGTTCCTCCTTCATAGCATCAATGGCTTTAAACATCAGTTCCCGTGTCCACAGCACTCCCTTCGCTTTCGCAGACCACGTGATCCGATCTAATGACTCTTTCTTTTTCACCAAATTGTTCTTAAAATTATTTTTCGCAATTCGCCCTTACCTTTCCCAAGGACGATTTGCACTAGTTGCTCAAATTCACAAACTTGCAATTCAACCGAGCTTTCAACCAACCAGCTTTCCTTCTCCTTGTAGAAATCTTGATATTTCTTTTTTTATATATTTGTGATCGGGAGATATATAAAAATTCATGCGTCCGGAATCGTTGAGTGTCACACATAAACTCATTTGAGTAATCTCCGATTAGCGGAGAAAACTAGTCAACGAATACTTGACGATTTTTTGTAAACACTGCTCGACGATGCTGCTCGACCGTGCTGCTCGACGGTGCTACTCGACTGCTCGATAGCATTATGACGAGGTCGCTACATCCTTCTACTGCCGTCTTTGCCATAATGTGGTCCGCTGTTGGAAAACTGTCCCTTGTTTTGGACAGCCAAAAAATTTGGCCCCAAATGTTAAATTGCAAAAATACTCCCTAAATATCCCGAAACGCGCAAAATATCCCATTAACAATTGGAGCTCACCAGCAACTCAAAGTAGTACTCTTCCTGACATTCATACTTTGTGGCAAGAATTTACTATGAACCAAACCGTGGCAATCCATGAAAACCGTGCTGGAAACAACACGAACTCTGTTTCGTTATTTTTTCTTGTTTTTTGCCACTTTTTTGTGAAAAATACCGTTTGTGTGAAAATACCGTTGCGGAAACACTTTTGAACACAAATTTACTCGTTGTTGTTTATTCAAATCCATTCCTAGAACTGACCAAAATCGCAAACACGCTCAGACACATGTGTACTTAACTCGACGTAACTGATGATGAAACGACGCCAAATTTTGTCGGGAATATCGGTGACAGTTGACAGCTGACAGCCGAGTGCTTGGAGCGCCGCACGGTGGTCATTCCGCGAACTTTTTGTAGCAGGTGCTATCTTCTCCAACTAAAACTATTCGTGGCGAAACCAGACTTCTCTCTAAACCCGGTTGATTGCTCCTCCTGCTGGTGGACCCCTAAGACCAGTGCCCCCCCGCCAGAGAGAGAGAGAGAGAGAGAGAGAGAGAGCGAGGGAGAGAGAGCTCCCGCGAAGTGAAACATAAAAAATCAATTTAAACGAATAATGATTTAAAATTTATGGCACGACCTTTAATCTGTTTTCGTATTAAAGCGAATGAAATATAGATTTTCAAACGCGCCAAGTAGCCCTGGCTCATCGGACCTCGGCGAGAGACCGGGGGACGACCGGGTGGGGAGTTATCGTCAGCTGTGAGGGCACATATTTCAGAGGCGCGCGCGCGCGCGCGGGATCAGCGGGAGATTGGGTTGGATAGGTCCGCTTTTTTGGTCCGTTCCGCGAGTTTTAGGTCCGGACTCCGATGATGGACTGCCTGCTTTCACAGAGAAGAGAAGCACCTAAAATTATGATTACTGGGGCGCATCGGGACCCCCGACCCGCGACCTCTCTCTGCTATGCTGGCCGCGCAGTGATCGGCCGTCGACCGTACTGCTGATCGTCGACGATTTTTCGTCGAAAGTTGAACGAGCAGAGAGATGCCATTTTCGTCGATTGCCTTCTGCGCGCGCCGCGCCCGGTGTCTTATGTACGTCTCGCGTCCACTCCCTTCCGGCAAAGTGTTTTTCCCTCATCCCGACGATCCTGGCTTTTGATGGATTATGATTGAAAAGTGCACTTTTACGTGCGCCCTTTAGACCTCCCCCCGCCCGGGTTCCTGTGGCTCTCCCTCATATCGGGACAGGTTTGTGGCGGGCAGTTTGTTTTTCGTGTCTTGATTAGGACGCGCGCGGTGCTGCGGTCCCGCCATCATCTCTGCATCGCCGTTCCCTCCCTTCCGACCAGAAGTCACGATTTTGGACCAATCGCGCAGTTCCCCGGCTCGGCCGGCGGTGTTTGATTGCACGAACTTTTTGACAGACACCAAGTAATTGCTGCGCTTCCATTCCTGTGGTTCTTCGGCTGGCTCGCAGGATGAGAGCGCTAATCTGCCAGGATTTCTTTTCCAATTTGGTCTCGATCCTAGCATTAGAACCGAGAATTGACGCGACACCCTCCAATCTTGTCTGCTGGAACCGTGCTGGCGTTGGTCCAACCGCAGGACCATTCACGTATCGCTCTGACGTATCGAGAATCTCACGTCGTCGTCGTCGCCGTGTCTAGGTTTTCTGTGTCGCGGTAACATAATAAAGCCCAAAAGCAGCCGTCGCGCCCTTCCAATGTCGAAGAAGCCGGAAGCCGTGTCCAGACCCGATCACCATCGCCGGTTTCGAAGAAGTTTGTCCAACGCGTTCGGCCCCCTAGTTGACCCCAGATCTCGATCACTGCTGAAAGTCTGATTAACTGGCTACAGGGCGAGAACGGGAGAGAGAGAGGGGGGGCGTGCGGCCAGGGCCCAGTGGTGACGAGCCCCCCGATGTTCGCTTTTGCATGTTGAACATGAGTTTGCTCTTTTGTCTTCCGTCCGACTTCCGGTAATTAAAAGTGAACAACATGGCAAACTGGCAGATCCGTCGGACGGACGAGTGACCCGGGGCCTGAATTCGGATTGGTGGGGCAGCGGGGCTGTGGTATCACAATGGTCGGTGAGGGTTCATGTATCTCAATGTTTCGCCAAGACACAGCGGGAGGGCGCGCGCGCTAGTCCGTTGTCCGTTGTCCGTCGTGTCTTGTCCGGTTCGATCCGCCGGACTCGGTTGCATTTTCGGACCAAAAATGTCGGTCCCGTTTGCTTCTTTCTGGTGCGCCCTCCCCCTGTGTGTGTGTGTGTGCGTCGGGTTCTTTAACTTCATGACCGACCCAGTCATTCTCCGGTGCGTTCTTAGGTCGTCAGGTTTTTTTTCAATGTCTGTTTTTCACTTGGGTCTGGTTTTTTTTGGTGTCCGGTCGGTCCGGTCATGCCTCTGGCAGAAATGCAGTTTTCGGAACACCGCACCCCGCTTCCTTTCCTTGCGCAGCCACTTTTCCGGAACGACGACGATCTCCCGGAGAAAGTTGAGGAGCGCACCGCGTGCTATCACTATCACGAACAGAGGAAGCGCATTATTTGCTGTAGCTGTCACTATCTGCTCTTCTATACTAGAGCTCCCAGCAGACTTTGCGGTACTGCCGCCGCCGCCACTGCGGCTGCTGCTTCCGCCGGGGGGTTTGGACGGTGGAGGACATCGGAGTCTTGTCGTGTCGGACCATTAGATTTACGCTCTGTGTGCGCTCCGGATGCGCAATGCATTGTTTTGAACTTCTCTCGGTATCGTGTTAATGTGCTTCCTTTTCCACTTCCATGCCGCGAGGTCGAGGAGGGATGCGGTGTCTTCCGAAATTGGAGCTCTCTCTGTTCGTCGGGTTCCGGTTCTTTTCGGGTCCTTTCGGTTTCTGGTCATGGTTCACTTTCCAATGGGGGGGATTTCTCTCGCTGTGCGGAATGGATGTTCTTGGTTGAGGAATTAATTGGATAAATGAAGAAATTTATCTTTCCCCACGTCCGCCGCCACCATGCCTCAAGAATGCCGAATATAGCCCGGAAGAGAGAGAGTGACTATTAATAAACCGAGGGAATAGTTGGTGGTCAAGTTTTGGTGTTGTAAAACTGTCAGCAGCACACCAGTCAGCGATCTCCGGAACCCTGGGGCATCGGAGATCTGGGTTGGCCACGTAGTTTTGTCACTCATTTCCTTACCAATTCTTGGATGACTATAAATTGGAACCTCACACATTTCTAACGAGTTACGCACTCCATTTTCTTTGCAGGTATTTATCACCACAACACGGCGATGATGGAGGCGATGTTTTAGCGAGAGTTTGCTGAAGAAATTTATTGGTTCTGCGTGAGTAGCGTGTGAACTGAACTGGCGACCTGTAACTAACCTGTAACGTAATACGAGCTGATACTAAGATTTGTATCCTTTAAAATTGAGGAACACTCCGAAAGTGTCGGCGGAAATCCCGCCTCGAGCACGGGGACCATAGAAACAACTATTGCAACAACAAGCAAAGAGGTAGCAATAGATTTGACACAACCACAAGTGCCGGAGGTGTCTTGCGGTAGGGCGCCACTGTTGAATATTGAATGTGATTTGAAAATTGATTGGAAATTTGCTAGCCTTCGCCACTCTCTGGGCATTCTGGCGAATCAATACGCGAGGGACAGCCGGAGCAGCAGTTAAATTGGTTCGTCCTGACGCGCGCGCATTCTTGGTGGATTAGGTACTGGCTGTGGCTGGCTGGCTAGCTGGTTGGTGGAGTCCTACTATCAATCCACCGAGGACCGAACCAAGGTTCCGACCGCAGAGCACAAGGTGTAGAGCACAGCGCTGCTGTCGCGTCTGATGTCGGGCTACCGATATGATGAAGCCGCCCCTCGCAAAGGCCCGGCCTGGGGTCGATTCCTGCCATTTTCCTTGGTGTTGCACGAGGTGAGGAGGTCACTGGACAACTCGCGAGGGCCCGTATTGCTTCGAGGACGCGCGGTGCTGCAATTTTCGATCCGGCGAGATCGGTTTCTTCAGAGTAGGGAAAAAAACAACGTGCAGCCCAACTACCAGAGCGGCCCTTGGCCGCCGCCGCGCTTGCCCAACAGATATGATTGAGTAGCAGCACTTAAACGCGGACAGATACCCCGATTGCTACTGCTGGTGCTCTTCCACGGACGACGAGTTTTCCGCCGCGCCACGCGGGCCGTTCACCGGCGCTACTACATTTTTTCGCGTTTCCATTAGTCACCTCTAACCTTGGTTGTTTCTATTTTTCCACCATTTTATTGCCACGTCGCCCAATGGACACGACGCCGGTGACGCCATTCAGCTCTCGTCGGCCCAGCGCTCCCTCGTCTCGGCACCGCGCCGCAACGAGCCAAGTTTTGCAATTCTGATAATAATCTGATCGATTTTGTGTGAAAATAATTCGCCACGGAGCAGGAGCAGCGGGACCGAAGTCTGGGGTGTCCACCCAACGCAAAGACCTGACCGGCGGCTTCTGATGACCAGAAGTACGAAATGATTGAAAATTAAATTTTCCCCCGTTTCCTTCGCCGGTCCCCGGACACGGAGATATGATATATTTGTTTCATCTACCGGCGAATGTTTTTTTTCTCTCAAGAAAGAGGAGGTCTTCATCTCGGGGACGACGGCTCCAGTTTTTTTTTATGTTTGCTGTCAGACTTGGGAACTGACAAAATCATTCGGGCCGGCCTCGGCGGTGCGGGGTCGGAGTGTGACAGATCGGCATCGGGCAAGCGAAACAAAAAAAGGCGGCGGCAAATTCTTCCCCACTCCGGTCCGGGGCTCCCTGACAGTTGTAAGACCGCATAAAATTTGACACCATTTAGCCCTCGTCGTCGTCGGCCACACCCGGTGGCTAATGGTGGTGCCACTTCTCTGAGGGCGCGAGGGGAAAAGCAGCAGCGCATGGGGCATGTTGGAAAAGCCCGAGGAAATGCCCGGGAATGTCAAAAACTTTCAACTTTGAGTTTTTAATTGGAAATTAAAAACCAGTGAGAAATGTGCCATATGCCGCGCGCCGCCATGGCCGCCATTTTTTGCTGCCCATCACACCACACCGTGGGGCTTTTGGGGTAGAGTTGGGTTTTTTCGAAAATAGGTTCTGTAATGTTTCCATTTTCGACGTGTCCCAACCAGACGAAGGCGCAAGTTGGTGGAAAAGTTTTCCTTTAACCCCCGCCGCCATCTTGCAACTGTGTGTTGTGTTGGGTGAACTCTATTGGGAACTGGTGAAGTTCTCGTACTTCCCGGCCGGTCGGGGTCAGTTCATGAACTGAGCCTCCCCGGGGACTATAGTGTGAAGTTTTGGAAGAAAAGTTTTGTTGGGCCACCAATTGACACCAGTCCAATCGATGTTTCCCGTTCGGTAATCAAGTTCCAATCAAGCACTCCTCAAAACCCGTCAAACCGTTGGCCGCTGGCGCATGCAAATTAACAAGGAGCTTCCAGCGCAGAGTAATTGACCAAGAAGAAGGTCCAGCCCTCGGACGTCAGGGAGTGGTAGCAATGTGTCGATCCGAGACGACCCAACGCCCTGTGTTTTATCAATGGACACGTTCTTCGTTGGTTGCTCCAGTTTTGGGGGAAGTTTTTCCTGTCAGCGATGATAAGAGGGCATGTAATTTACGGTTCCACAGACAGACAGAGAGGTTGCTCGGTCCAAAACTACTAATGGAACTTCGTCTTTGCCTGTCGGAGCTGTGTGGTTCTCGTACGGGCTTACGTGGCTCACTTGAGGCTACACCACAATTGGATTGGTCCCCGATAATTACGCGCCGCTTTGAGGTCGAGACGGTCCTCAAACGAGTCCTGATTCCGGGCCGACGATACAGTGGGCGGTTGACGAGATATACCTGACGGCGGCTTCAGATAGGCGTTCCACTTCCGTGCAAGAGAAGCCACCGTACATTACAGTTCTTCATCCGCCGCAAGGCATATAAGACGGTCGACGAATTATAGATCTTCTTTCGCTGGTCCTTGTCCCAGCAATTGGCCGTCCAATCGTTCGTTAAAAACAATTAACACAGCCGTCCATTCGAAAAGCCGGCTGCAATTTCATTCGCAGCGACTCCCAGTCCTCTCCGGTGTGGACGCGCTGTGTAACAACCTCATCAGGAAACTAATCGACCGTTGAAAGAGGTTTAATGAGTTTTATCACCCGCTCGGGCTCTCAGGGGGTGCGCCAGCGGGCGAAACGTGTTCAGCCCCGCGTCTCCGTATCCTGTCCCGAACAGGAGATTATTGATCCATTGCCGACGGCGTCGCTCCTCCATCGGTCGCTTATCAAAACCCGATCGAAATTATAAGGATTACACAGAAGTCATTTTCTCTAGGTAGCCGCCGCGCGCCCGTCCTGTCCTTTACCGCGCCCATCCTCTCTCCGGTTAGACGTTGACGAGCCAATGCTCTGGACACCCCATCTGATGGTCCTCCAGGTCCATCCAGGTCTCTGTGCGTCTTGTGTAGTGGTAATTTATATCCATTCGATTCGTTCCCATTTTCTTTTTTTTTGGAGTGTGCTGTCTCAACAGCGTGCCTCTCGGACGGCGGACATCATCAGGAGTGTGCGCTCCTGCGACCCCATCCGAACCCCAGCCCCCCGAGTAGCATCAATCCGAACGGGTCGTCGGGACCAATAATTAAAATCCAGAGCCACTTGAGTGGCTGCTGCCGTGCCGACGATCGATTGATGATCGATTTCTCGTGCAATCGGGTGGCAGAGAGAAAGGGTGGTGTTCATCTCCTGCGGGACCCAGGCTAGCCCTGGAATGCAGTCGCGGAAAGTCGGTAGGACTCGCTCTGCTCTCAGACGACGGTGCTGCTGCAATTGACATTGAGCTAATTATTATCTTCGCCGCCTGCCGTTAGTTCTCCGCGTGTAACCGTGACACGGCACGGCACGGCACTGCTTCTTCGTGCCTTCGTCACGGTTGTTGTCGTCCGTTTTGTATCGCAGAGGAAGAGGATCCTCCTTCTTAACTGCGGGCGATGTTTGACGATTGCAATTATAATCCTGTCCGGGTGTCGGATTATAACGAATGTGTATCGAACACAGCGCTCTAGATTCTCCAGGCTCTCTCTCTCGGCTGGGGGTGCTGCCGCTCGAAGCCGGATTCACTTTCAGACCAACGACTGCGCGCCTGCCGAGGAGTTGCCTTACATAAGCCATAACCCCTTTTTGCCATCAATCAGACTTGTTGTTCCTGCGCTTGAAGCCGCCAACGCCGCCGCGCGTAAGACACTTGGCGTTCGTCCGAAGGCGGGCGGAATGATGCTGCTGCTGCGGCGGGAGTTGGGTTTCAAGTCCGTGGTGTGGTGGTGGCTTTTTGAGGCGACTGCACAGTGGGTTCGCACTCTCTGCAATGGTTGTCCAAAAACTAGTTTTTTCATTTTCATTTCTTGTGCAAGTTTCCATACTTTAATGGTTTGCCTGAAAACCTAATTTTGTTATGCATCGAAGGAAGCACCTCAACAGAAACTGTTCGATGATTACTTTTGATGCGTATTTACATGAACGGTTTCTATGGAGATGGCTCCACTGTGCACACTGCTTTGCTGGGTGTGATTTAGCGTCTTGGACCTGTAAGGGGCCCCAACGAGCCCGCACTTCAGCAAAGTTACATGGCCCATGGAAATCATGTGTTTATTGCACACATTCACACACTTGAGTCGGAGTTTCGTTCCCACTTGAGGGTGCCAATCGACGGGGACGAGATCCAATCGACGAATCGACTGCTCTGCTGCTACTCTGTTGTGTTGTGTAGCGCCAAGGGTGTAACAAGTCTAGACCGAGACCGAGTTGAGGGC
>NW_026454128.1:0-1005 GCF_943734635.1 Anopheles cruzii
ATTAAGAAAATGGATTTCTCGAGTTTTTTGCCAATAACGACTAATCCATCTAAAAGAGAGGTATTATGAAGGTAGTTTTTAGAAGGCAACAAATTTTCCATTAAAATGGTGCATATTTGACGCAAATCGGACCATTGGAAACCTGTTAAATATAGTTTTGAAATTCACCCAAAAAACGTCGATTTCTTTTTAGCCAACCTTATATGTAAAAAACAACAACAGTATATTTTCAGTCCGCAATGAAAACTACACACAACAGTACTTTCACTCTTCGTCCATCAGCCACTTTGGAGGCGTAATATCAGTCTCGTCTTGCGCTTTTGAAGTGAGCTGCTTTTCCTGTATCGAAGCAACCTGCGAAACACCCTTCACTATTTGCTTGTAACGATCCCGTATGTCCGTGATCCATTCCGTATCGTCCCAGTGATACCAGCTCAGGATACACACAATTAGTATGAAAAATAGGTTCGTGGTGATACCTGAAAAGAATTCCGGGTCAGAAACGGGTTATATGACAAACGACACCACAGAAAGAACCGTGCACGCCTCACACGTACCTATGATCGCCGAGAGCACGGGCCAGTTAAACATCAGATAGCGGAGTCCGGTGAAGTTGGCCACGACCTGGAGCTGCGCCGAGTACAGCTGAATGTCGGGGCACATGATGGTGATGTCTATGTTCGTGGCCGGCTGATTCGAATCGTCCAGAAAGTTTGAAAACAGCTCCACCGTCACGTGCTGCTTTTGCTCCCGGTAGCCAAACACCAGCAACGGTGCAAACACGATCGTGAGGATCGTTTTCAGTAGATCCGATTTGTAGTGCAGCATTGACATTCGACAAGACTTGGCAATGTACCCTTGCTCGTAGTCCCTCACCGTGCCACACACGGTAAACATTCCTGCAGAGAGGCGAAAAGTGCGTACCGAAAACGGGGACATTAGTACTAACAGCACGCCACAAGGCTGGTGGCCACAAAACAAATATGGTGCACCCCAAAGCCAGAA
>NW_026454128.1:1132-12805 GCF_943734635.1 Anopheles cruzii
TACGATCGATACTTCACGAGATATCGATCACTAAAGGCATCTATCGTGAAAAACGTCGATTTCTTTTTAGCCAACCTGATATAGTTATGGCCAGTAGTTACGACACCCAATCCCATTATCCTATCCACTCATTTTACGTCTCCCTCTCACAGCAGCGACAGATAGACAGCCACGATAGAAGTATGAGTTAAGTCTATAACAAAATGTAAACCGATAACCAAAGAACCTGGAGAATAAAAATCACTCTCGATTTGCTACCGAGCAGTCAACACGTGCTTTCGAGCACAACTCATTATTAGTTCGTCAAATGGACTTATAATTATATAACGACGCCATTGTTTATTGTTGATAGGGAATTAGATAGAGTCGGAATGGAATTTGTATGAACTTTTAAAACTGAAACTGAATTGTAAAAACGCCTCGTAGATATACAATCAACGAAAACGCCTTGTAGATGCACAATCCGATAAGCACCAAAAAAAATCCCTGTGATGTGCGAATTGCCTACATTTAGGAGCTTTACGTAGTGGTGATCTTTTTTCCTGTCCTTCCCTTCCCTTCTAGGAAGCTGCGCTCCATCGAGACAGCATAAATATGTTGCTCTACGTGTTGAGCGTGTCTCAATTGGAGTGGAAAAATGGGTACAGCATAAACGCTGGAGGGCCAGGTGGGCAAGGGAGTTTTGGTGGCAAAACCACATACGGTTTGATAAATCGTCTGTAACAATGTTGTTCGCCACAAACATGCAATGTAGCGCGAAGAACGATCGCTACTGTTGTGCCAGACACTCTTTCGCGTGCAACTGGGCGATGGGAGATTCTGTTTTGGGGCGTTTCAGTAAATCTTGACCATCCGTAAGAGAAGCTGCATGCAAATCGTTTGCCAGCGTTTTCCATTCGGTCGTTGTTCGTTGTTCTGTTTATTCCATGTTTCTGTTTACTTCGCTTCGGTCGCCACTCGCGTACACTCTTTCTACGTCTACGCCGCATGAATGATTCTTGAGCGGTCCGCCATTAACATTTGTTATGATGTTTGCCAGCGTTTTCCTCGGTACTATGCTAGGCTATCGTGGCGATGCACGGGAGTGAAAGATTTATGGGCCGCCATCGAGCATATTCCGCCGAGCCGTGGACACGAAAATAAAGCCATCGGGCAAACTGAAGCCCTGGCAGACCGACGGAGTGCGTACGGAGTGCGGAAAAGAAGATGCGCATCGCGTTTTTGTCATCGTGTTTTTCCCTCGCGGCCATTTTCTTCGCGGCGGAAACGGAGCCCGCATGCTGGTCGCTTCCCGCGCCCTGACGCCATTTCCACTTTCCTCTTTCTGGTTCCCACCTGACACCGATCCCGCTTCTCCGATGATCGCCGGCGCTGCCGCCAGCCGGATGGAATCCGGTCTCGCTCGCATGCCCGCCACGAAGTAGGTCACTTGCGATTTCGTGACCAACTTTTTCCTACGTGGGGGAACGGGGTTCCGGTGGGGTCTGGAGAGACTGGGTTCCAGAGAGCGAAAGAGAGAGAGAGAGAGAGAGAGAGAACTGTAGGAAGAGGAGAACATCGGACGCTGCAGAAACGTGGCGAAGAGGCACTCACCTCGGAGGGTTGCACGCTGGGCTTTGGAGTTGGGAGGAAAGAAAGTGCACTCAGCCCCCCAGTCTGGCCGAACGCGGTAGTGTTGTTGGAAAAGCGACCACTCGGAAGATGCTTCTTGGGGTGCAGACGTTCCATAAGGGTTCCTCATGATGATCTTCAGACACGCTGCCGTTGTGACGGGAAAATGGTGTCTTCGAATTACTTCGAGGGTTTTCGTAAGCTTTGACAAAGTTACAAAGTTACTGCAGTACGAACATCGAGCGTGATCTTTATTTTTCACTCCTCTCACACTCAATTTCGGGCTGTAAATCGTAATTTTTTCCTATTTTGTTCAGTATATTAATCCTTATTTTCGATCCAGTGTAATATCTAAATATTATTTATGAATTCAAACCAAAACAGGGGTCAATTTGGCGATTCGGAGACCAGCTCGTCTCTCGCAGCTGTGCATTGAATCTGCCAGCAAACAGCGTTCGAAGGGTGACAGCGCCTCGATAGAATGAAGAAACGTCGATATTTCCAAAACAGTCTTACGGTATTACGTTCTGTCTATTTACTTTACCTAGTTCCCCCGGAAGGCTCCATAGATCGGGCGGCCATTCGGCCTCGCTCAGTTTATTGCCGTCTCGTTTCTTTCTTTGCTACCTATATTTGTCCACTCCCCGGATGCGACCCGTGTGTGCCATCCGTGTAGTTAGCTGACCGGTGAAAGAGAATTAGCACTTCTGGTTTCGCAGGAACCACATTTCGGCTTCGGGTGCTTAGGATTCCGCTGGGCGAATCTGTTTTGTCGGCCGTGCGGCTGAAAATCGAACGTTACCGGGCGCCTTGTGTGTCTAGTTCCGCCCGGTGGGACGACGGCGACGACACGACCAAATGCTCACTTCCGCTATGTAGGTCAACCGTTGAAAACGAATGCTAATGGAGACCACGGAGTTTTCGTGCAGCGGCCAGGCCTAGCATTATGACGCAGCCGACGCAGAATTGACATGGTTCCAATACCGATTTATTTATTTGGCCGTCGCCTTCCGTAAGTTGTGTTTTTGGAAAGTAGCAGCTTCTAGTAGTGATTTCTAATCATTTTTCATTTTTCTTCGACCATCATCAGATCAATCCTTGTTGGACGTGAACGCGAAGACGCGGTCCGGAGTGTGGCTCAAGTTTCACGCACTCGGATTCGGCAAGTGGAATCGAATTCCAGGTCAACCAAGGTCTAGGATTAGGCGCGGTCCGGTCGGCAACCATCGAAAACGCTCCGAGCGACGCGAAGACATGTTTCGAGTGGCTTCCCAATCGGCCGGCTTGGCCGGCGTGGAATTTGTCTCCGCAAACGGAACGCTGCGTGCGTGGTTCGATCGTTCGCAAGAATGAGACCCGGGGTAATAAATGATGCTGCCATGCCGCCGCGGTGGAAACGCGGGTTCGGGCACCCCTTGCTTGCCACGCAGCCAAGGATGGGGCCCGAAATATGTAGGCTAGGCGAACCGAGCGGAGTGCCAACAACTTTATTCGCCTCCCCGTAATTTTGATTAAAAACGGTGAAAAACTGCCGAACGATAATATTCAAAACCAAAACAACGGCCAGGGCCGCCGATAATAATAACAGTCGGTCGGATGCACGCACCCTCGGGACGCGGGACCTGCGCCGATTCACCTGCCTTGCCAGCCTTGTGGTGTGGTGTGGCCAGCCCTGGTTTTGTGGCACGCACTCGGCCGCCGAAACTGGTTTTTTCTCCCCGAAACAAAACGGTGCGAGAAAATTGGAATCATAAATCCAGCGGCATAGCGTATGCTGCGCCGGCACGCATCCCATCCTTTTTTCGCCTTGATTCCGCGTTGTTTGTCCCCCGCGTGTCCTTACCATTGTTTCGAAAGGTTCTCGTCGTCGAACAAGGAATGCGAATCGGACGCTCGGTGCAACGCAGGGATTGGTAGAGAACTTGGCACCGGCAAATAGCGACAAGAAAAAAGGATGCCGTTGCCGATCGGTTGGGCTGAACGGTCAGTCGGGTTGGGTTTTTGGAAAATGTGACCCAAATATGGAGCATAAACACCACAGACGACGGTGTTCTGGACTTTTTAGTGCTCCCTTGCCAAACAGGCTGAGGCTGAGCTTCCCTTACGGTCGGAGATTGATGATAATTGATTTGAACTCGGGATCGGTTTTGGGTTATTTTTCCCTCGTTTCTTCGGAATAATCCGGATTCCGGACCATGGGGCGCACTACAGTACCGGTGACGCGAAGCAACCGACGTGTTAATATTGGAACCAAATCGGATGCCCAACCGTGGCCCAACGGGTGAACCTCACTGTAGCGCTCTAAAACGGGCCGGGTTGATCGGTGAAAATCTCGCAAACACACTGCGCTGTCAGCCGCGAAAGATCACCTGTCAAAGTGTCAATATAATCGATCGCACCCCTGACGATGATGATGATCTCCGCCGCCCGGCGGCAATGATGTGTCGGCGAATTGCGGTCACCAAAAAAATAGAAAAATAAAACTAGGAATAGGAAATAGGGAACAACACGATACTCAAATCATTCGAACGGCCATTCGTGTGACAGCACCGCGCCCTGGCGTGGAGCAAGTGCCGACGGCGACGACGCCAAATGGGAGCGATAGAGAGGTGATTGGGCGGAATTGGGCCAAACTTGCGTGCGAAACGCAACGACGGCCCATTACGGCCCGCGGCCAAACCGCTGAGTAGGGCATCGGGGTGAGTGGCTGGGCTGGCGGTGGACAGAATTTGATACGATACCGTTACGACCGCACACACACGCCCATCGCGCGTGATGCTGTTACTCGAGAGCTGTCATAAGCACGGAGTCGTGCAGGTTGATTCGGTCAAGCCACGTGACGTAGTGAACGCTTCTTCGTCACTTCAACATCGCTGGCGCTTTCAAATGAACAGCATTTGATGGAACAGAAATAAATTATTGGGGAACTCACTTCGAAAACGGGGACCACCGCTGGTTGACCAATAAATCATTGACAGACGGCAGAGGGCTCAATGTGTAGTAGTTTCGGGAACTAGTTTCGTGTAAATCCGACGAAGGACCCAAGTCAAACGAGTCACTGCAAGCCGCCGACTTCCGATGGGTTCAATACCCCACATCTGGGGACTGGTCCTTCCGAAACTCCCGGCGTTGTTGTAATAAATTCCTACGGTTCGGACCCAATCGGTACCGTGGATGCGCCTCACCAGATCCGACCCCAGCCGAGTTCCGGTAAGATTTCGATTTCGACGTGCACCGGGTTCCCGGCGGGTATCGTGTGTTCGATTTTATTGCTCCCGCCGTGTGTTTTTTCTGTGCTCTGGCCACAGCATCATCCCCGCGACGAGCCAGACCATTGTTGCCCGCCTTAGGTGAGCCCGAAAATGGAAACCCTACTGGCCCCGGCCCCCGGCAGTAATGGTCGCCGGCGATCGGATCGGATGTCGTCGCCATCATAATCTCTCGCGCCGGTTTGACCGGATCGACGGATCATCATCAATTGGCTTAATTCGCCCGGACTGCGGCTGGGCTGCGGAACCCTTTGCTTTGCGCGCGTTTCCATCGCCTGCAAACGAAGAAATGAAGACGAAGAAGCAGAATGTCCGCGGCTCGGGTGGACCGCAGGGATTCCTGCGGTTCGCGCGCCCAACCCAACGGCACGGCACCGCCACAAAGGACCCGGCGAAGGAATGGGCCCGGCACCAACCCGAGGCGTCAATGCGCGGACCTCGGCACGGTGACCTCCCGGAGGCCTCCCGCGAGAACCTGTAGGGCAATGTGTTAATAGGTGAATCGTGTGCATTGCGTTCCCATCACCCCGAGGCACGGAGTCGGACCGAGCCGGGTCGAGCCGAGCTTTATTATTACTGTTTTTATTTTATTCCCCCAATTCCTTTCTCGGTCGGGCTCGGCCTGGGCGGCGGGAAACGGACGCTTAGCATTTATGTTGCTCCCCGCGGCCGCGCGGACGGATCGAACCTGCGCCTCGCGATAGCGTGTGCGCCCCTACAGGACGGCCCAACTTTTGTAATTAAATAGTCATTTTAAATCTATTTTAACGAAATTATTTTTAAAACGACACTTAAAGGGGGAAAATTAAGAAACGAGTTTGTCGCATCAAATGGCTGTCTTTGAACGATCAAATTATAGCTGAACTATACATTCGCTGGATCCCGGTTTGTCAACCACTGTACGGAAGGAAGATCGATGCTGCGAAGCTGGCGATACGTCGATACATCGATCGGTGCGATCGACGATTGTGCCGCGGACTTTTGTTATCCGTTTTCGTTCCCCGCTCGGCTGCCGGCGGGTCCTGGGCATCTTCTTGACCCGTCGTCGCAGCAGGCAGGCCAGCCTTATGTTGACCGGTTATATGTGACTCGATTTTTCATCCTACGTCCGAGAATCGTCGAGAGAAACAAACGAGAAAAAAAATACCCAAAGTCCCGACGGAGCGCCGAAAACATGGCCCCAGCGAGTTTGGCTGAGAGAGGTCACGGAACTTGGTCAGTAGGCAAGTGCCGGGTACATTGACTCCTTGATAAGCCATCGCACCACGCACACACACACACACGAACACGCTGAAGACGCCGCACAGACCCGTGGCACCAGAGCCAGGCGGACGAACAGGTTGGTAGTGTGTCTTAGAATTTTCCGTAAGATTAAAGAACTCCGAGGTCATTATCTTGGGTCCAGTAGGTTGTGTTTGGTTCTAATTTTGAGTTCTCATTCTCTTTGCTCCTTTTTCGAACACAAACACACACTGAGCTTACGTTGATCGTTGATACAGACCGCAGAGGCGAGACCTGGACCTTGCCAAGGATTGATTTGGGAATGGGAATTTAAATGCAAACGGCGCAAGGGTTTGGTTGCTTCGTAGGGAAATAATAGAGCGGTAACAAGAGGAACTAACACAAGGGACTGAATGCAAATGATTAATTTATTGGTTTTTATATATTTTGTAAGAATCAACAGAAAACGAATTGCTTCCTTTGACTGAGAAGCTAACAAAGTTGCATTGCGTTATTAATAACATAATGTAATGTTTAAAATGTTATTTGGAGTTTATTTAGAGTTTATTTTATCAATTTTACAGAAGATTTAAGACAGACCAGAGCATAACCTCAATGCTAATTGCTTACCAACACTCCTTAAACGAAAAGAATGCCAAACTATGGCTTTGAACGCACAGTTTCTAATCAAAACTAGATTTTATGCATTTTGAAAGGATACCTTAGTACTATTTGCTCAACTTCTCTACTTAAAGTGGGTTAAAATTTACAAACCAGAATCCATGGTGTAAACACCACACACTGTACCAACTCCCAAAACCATCAGCTTCTCATCTCGGCACCGGGACTTCCTTTTCTTTCGATTCCCTTTTCTTCCCGGTGCTTGTAACGATCGGAACAGGATTTTAGAATTAGAGTGATTAAAGGGCCCCGAAGGCTACCTCCCTAAACCATCCTTTTCGAATCAACTCCGGTCGGGGCTCCGGCGCGCCCGCCGCGTGGCCTTACGGCTACCGCGAGTCGAAAGACTTCAACGCTTCGTGGGCAAGTGAGAAACCTCGCGAAGGGAGCAGCAAAGTGTGATGCAAGGAACCGTCTGAAGCCGGCTCGGCCCTAACACGGCAGCAATTTCCTAGCCCGCTGCCCGATATCAATACATTAGTCTATTGACCTTGGCCCGGTGAACGACCTTTCCCGGGGGTTGGCCCTCAAACTGTTGGCCCCCGATCGCTTGCTCGTGAAGTGAAGCAACAAGCAGCAAGCTCGTAGGTCATGTGGCAACATCCCAGCACCCGTGAAGGGCGCCACTTGTGGCCGACCAGGGCGCTCGGACGCATTCGACAATCGCCCATTTCGGCGAAGTGGTTGCAGTTTTGCAGTTCGCGCCCGGTGCCTTGCGTGCCGATCGATTTTTCCTGCTCTGTCATAATTTCTCACCTCGATCGTGCACGGATCAAATGGCTCACGGCCTGGGGTTTTACTTTAAACTATGTTTGTCATCGGAACTTAACATTATAAAG
Organism: Anopheles cruzii; assembly: GCF_943734635.1. Lineage (NCBI taxonomy): Eukaryota > Metazoa > Arthropoda > Insecta > Diptera > Culicidae > Anopheles > Anopheles cruzii. The sequence continues at coordinate 8,754 of NW_026454128.1, forward strand.
TTTTTGAATGAGTTTAATTGAATTGGGAATGTTTATTTGAAGAATTGAAAGATTAACTGAAATCGTAGCATTGAAACAGAATAAAACGAAGGAACTGCTAACTTTTACAAATAATGTCGAAACTAACCAGATCGCCCATCTCGCACTATCTCACTCTGGCATTGGCACTTTCGGGGGAGGGCCACTATACGTGTCCAACAGCGTGTCTTAAGTGAGTAAATTAATCTCGCTATCGACCGTTAAAATGGGTATCTCGGTGCCGTGAAGCCGTCCGTTTTGTGCCAAGTCCGGCTCTACCGGGGTTTTCCTACGGAACCAAAGTGGCCCCGGCCGGGCGTGCGCCCTGGTGGCTTCACGGGCCTAATCAGAGACTGATTGAAGAATGACTAATGACGCACACGAGCGGCGCCGAAAAGCTCCGGCCGCCCGTAAAGACGGGAACGCCAAGGAAAGCGATATAAATTGTCGTACATAATTAATTAGAAATGCGAGAATATTTATCTAGTAAGGAAACGAACATAAGTAGGCACCGAGAGGTGGCCCGTTTTTGGCCATTGGCGATTTTTGCGTGTCAGGATCACAGGCGTCAGGAGAGTATAGCCATAGCCATCGATGTACCGCAACGGCTGATTAGTGGCGATTGTGTGTGCCGATGGGTTTTGGGTTTTTGTGCGGTTTGTGCCAATTTTTTTCGCTCCTCGCTGACGTTTCAACAATGAAGCAGCCGCAGGAAAGCATACCGAACACCGTTTTGATCTGCGGTTTTGATGGCGCGTCATTTTCGCAACTCGTTTAAACAGAATAGAAGGTGATTATTTATTCAACATCTTTAGAATGCTTTTCGGTTTATGTAAAGAGAGCCTTCGGTTAATACCTTCTAATGCTTCTAGTAGAATGCATTCCCGTTCGCGGTTCGTAACGGATAACACGTTTAGTTGCAGCTCAGCAGCACAGCCAATAATTGGCAGAGGGGACCCCAGGCAGAACCACACCTTTTGCCGAGCCAATTCGCGAGGCGAAGACCTACTTGCAACCGAAGCACGACGAATTCCGCATACCAGCCACGGAGCGCACAAAGCACAGAGGAGGGCTCGTGTTCCTGGGGGTCCCGTAATTGACACCCCGTCGTAGGTTGACACTTTACCCTAGCTCGATCGCCCCGACCCGCCAAGGGGTCCGGGCCGGGGCCGTTTCTTGTTGTACACACTATGCACGTCCACTGCCGGGGCCGAGGTTTTCGCCGGCCGTTCTGCGCGGGTTCAGTTCTTCCAGAGAGGCCCTCCAAACGGTGTCAGTGATTAGCATGCCGCAGACTACCCGCACACACCCGGCGCTGGACAGCGCGGGCTGGCTTCGCTTTGGACCACTTTGGACCGCTCATTGTCCTTCCAACGCATTTGAGGAACTAGACACACCGCCACACACACACCTAGACGCGGCCCATTGTGGGCCGGCTCTTCTTCTTGCTGCCCGATACAATGTTGACGCAACGTTTTACGTCTTCGGAGTATGTTGCGCTTCGCGTTGATAGCTCGTCGGGGTCGACACAGCTTCGTTCGTGTTTTTTTTTCTTTCGTCTCGTTGTTGTTGCAAAGCCAATTGGTTACACGTGTTCCAGAAAGCGAGCGACTGATGGGGGGCCACAATGCGACTCAGCGGCGGTTTGTCTCCCGAGGTCTCCTGGGGACCGACAAACGACCGACGGGCGGCTTATGATGAGCGCCTCGTGTGGCTAATAAATCGTGGAGGCCACAGGAAGGTTCCTTTGCCAGCGGGCCGCACGTTAGACAGTGACACGTGGCGCGGGCGATGAATGGGAGCAGCGGGTCCCATCATCACTATGGGACCACCAGCGGTTCTTTTGCCAGTCCATCAGAAGGCCGAAGAATATTTGTTGACAAACGCGGCATGCTTCGTTTGATTAACGATATCTTGGGGCTATCATTTAATTTGAGGAATCGTCCGGAATGTCTGCTGAGTTTGACCTGAATTTGCACAAAGCTGCACCGTGGAATGGTGTTTTAAGAGTAATCAAAAGGAGTTAATTTATTAACTAATTAAGGATTAATTTAAATTGGAGGTTTCAATCAGTATGGACGGACGGACGGACCAGGCTGGTAGCTAACTCGAGGCTCTAGCAATGGTATAACTTAACGGATATTGCCGTTTGTATTTATATTCAATTTGAACTAACATTTAAGACCCCATTAATGTGCAGTTCATAAAACAAATGTGGGTCCCCACCGGAATGCCCGCCGTTTGATTGATTATCCCCTATGAACGTGCGGTTCGGGGTTCGTCGATTGAAAGTAAACACATCCTGCACCGCTATTTGACTGTCCCACAATCCCGGCCGGACTGTGTCGCCCTCTTAATGGTGAGCCATTGCGAGCCGGTATAGCCATAAATTGATCGTTGCCCGCCAGCGACCATGATCATGACCGACGCCGGGCGCCACCGGCAAAATTGGCCGACGGCCACGGTCAGCGATTGTGCCGCGCGGGCTCGTGCGGACGGTAACGAAAAACAAACGGAACATAAACGAATGCCCTCCTCCAGCTCCGGAGCGGAATGCCACATAAGTTCACCTTCGATCGCGCCGACCATGGCCCCGAGGGCAATCGTTTTGATTGAGGTGAAATTATCGAAGCATTTTTGAAGTCTCCAGAGATAGCGATAGAAGCTGGCGAGGGAGTCCTTCGCGTGGCTACGTCAGGCCGATACGGTTCGGTTTCGGTACGCCGAGCGACCTCAAGTCGACGATCCACTGGCGGCTTCGCCGACACGCGTGTAGTTTTTGTGCACAGACACAGACCGTCGAGGATGCGTACGATTGTGCTGTCAGTGTCAATCGGCTCGTCGGTGTCGGACCCGAGGATCAATAGCGCGTTGGCTCCAGACCATGCCGACTTTCTGGGTCAGAGCGTGCATTGTTTTGCGGTTTTCCGAGAGAAAAATCCGGACCCGGGCTAGCCAGCCAGGACGCAGCCTGGCAGCCGCCACCAGCCTGGCGTGTTGATTCCATCGGTGGCCACCATCACCGGACACGATTAGATTTTTGCGATCACCTCGCACTCCACATCGAGCCGGAGCACACGGTGAGTGTCTAGGTGTTAGACAGTTTGGATAGGTTTTTTTGGCGTAAGGAGCGGCTCCAGGAGTAATTATTCCCCTGCTGCTGCTGCTGCGGTGGAAGTTGGGAAAACAGAAGAGAGCATCAGCAACCTCCATCGGGATCGCACCATCTGTGCCCCAGACTTCCAGCGGCTCTCGAGGGGCGCTCGGCGCTCCTTTTGAGGTCAGCTTCGTGGCCAGTTGCTGGCCGGCCGGCCGCCTGGCCGGGTATGATTGCAATTAGGATTAGGCCGAAGGCCTGCGATGCGATTACGAGTGGCACGGTGGCCACTCGGCCGCCCGGCCGGCCGGTATGTAAATGATTGCGCGCGCCGGCAGGGGTTAAATCTGCATGTCCAATTTGCCGCACCCTCGTACCTGGGCCGAAAAAGGGGGGTTAATTTTGGGTGAAAAAATTTGCACGGGCTCAAATCAAATCTGCCGTGCGGTGCCGTGAAAGCAACGGAATCGGCCGATTGATTCGATTGAGTATTCGAGTTCAAGTACCATTTTAAGCTAATGATGTTAAATTTGGGTTTTATTGGTTTTCGCCCAGTGGCCCAGCGCCCAGCCTGGTCCAGCCGGGCGAGGGGGCTTCAGGGTCAGGTGCTCAGGTCGGGTTTAATGAGAAAATATTGAATGTACAGTAATGATGTTGTTCATAAAATAATTCAACAGCCTGCCCGAGGTATGCAGCCAGAATCGTTGAGATTGTTTAACATTGGCGTGCATTGGAAAAGGGCGAATAAATAAAGTCTTTGTATTCCAATGATGCTCCAATTTATACATTTCATACTCCAATGTGATGCTCCAATTTATACATTTAATTAATTTGCTCTTTCAATATTTAATCCTAGCATCTAGTTATTTATTGGTCGAAGACTAAGGTCCAGCCACAAGTTTCCAGGGAGATCTGATTCCCGGAAGATACCGAAAGG